>NC_142013.1:26063902-26321402 GCF_049901735.1 Notechis scutatus | reverse complement strand
CCATCCCCTATCCATCCTAGGTCACGCAGGGAGGAGAGGATCAGGGAAAAGTGAGGTCTACTCAGGAGGAGATTACCATGATCCTCCTTGTGGCTTGCAGGTGGGAGCTATGTATATAATTATGTTTGTAACTACACAGTCAGAATTGCTGGAGTCAAAGTTTAGTGTTTACTTTGAAAGAGGTTTATCTTTGCTGGCGTTCTTCCCATGGACTCTCCTCGGTTATTTTCCTGGAGTTTATGATTTGTTATCTTGGCTTGCTTCAGAACTCTCGTCAATCTGGTTTGTTTTGGTTTTCTTTTTGCCTCATTATTGTGACTTTAAACTGTGCCTAATAAAACAGTGAAGTTAAGTTGAAGGCCTTACCGGACTTTAATGTATGTTTTGGGTTTGGGGTTATTTTGAGAGACTACTGGTCATCACAGTATATCTGTGGGTACACATGTACAACAGCCTTGCCCCACTTGGTAGCCCTTGAATATATTGGGATTGGCATTTATTGAATGATCACCCTGGCTGGCAATTTTTAGAAAGTGATATCCTAGCATATTTTAGTTCTGTGCTGGTCATGTATTTGGAAACAGGATAACCTATTCTCCTTTTATAGTCCTTTCTCTTTCCCCTCCCCATTACAAGCAGTCTCCAAATCATGGCCATTCATTTAGCAACTGTTCAAAGTGGTGCTGAAAACATGATTTATGGTCCTTGCCTTGACCCAAATTGTTGCAGCATCCTCACAGTCATCTAATCAAAATTTGGGCATGTGGCAACCATAATGTATATATGATGGTTACAGCATCCTGGGCTCACCTGATCATCATTTGTGACCTTTCTAGGTTACTTCTGACTAGCATTGTCAATGGGAATTTCGTTAATATTTGTGTGATTCACTTAACAACCAGGGGGAAAAGGTCATAAAATCAGATCCAACTCACTGAACAACCCCAATGGTTAGCAACAGAAGTTCCAATCCCAATTATGGTAGTAATTCAAGGACAATTTATAAAGCTTTGAAATGATGCAAAAGAGATGCTGATAAGCACACTTGGTTACAATCAGAAACACATCTAGAAATAATAGCTTATTTCCATTTTCCTTGGTCTAACCAATCTAAAATAAATGTTCAGGGAGGATACCCTTTCTAAATGCAAAGGAACTGTGGGGAATTTATTCATTCTTTTTAAATATAATTTTAAAAAGAACATATAATTAAAAATATAATTTTATTAAACTTATCAAAGTATAAAATACAAATGAAAATAATGGGGAAATGGGGAAGGGGAAAAGGGGGAGAGAGAGGAATGTAGGATAAAGGAAAAAAATAAAAAAGCATGAACTCCTGACTTTTCAGCACTTTGGAATAAAAATAATAACAATATAGCCTCTTTTACTTTTGCATACATAATATGCAAGTTTGTTGTTATAGAAATGGCTAGTACATACATAATCTGAACTAGCCATTTATATAACAACAATCTTGTCTAATCAGTAAATTCCAAAATTTTATTTTTTTTTCTATTTCAAGCACAAAATCCAGAAGTTTCCAAGCAGAAACAAAGTTAGATGTGTTCTTTTCTTTGATTAAAGCAGTGAATTTGGCCATCTCTATTAATTCCATCAGTTTTTCCAGCCATTCTTCCACTGTAGCAATTAGTGTATATTCTATTTTTGCACATAAAACATTCTTGCTGCTATCAACATGCATGACAACAAAATTCTGGATTTTTTTCAAGTTCTTTCTCCATTAAAGCTAACAAAAAAGTCTTAGGATTGATTTTTATATTATTTTTGAGAATTTTTTGTATTAAAATGTGAATCTTGTCCCAGTATTTCTTTGTTCTGTCACAAGTCCAACAAAGATGATAAAAAATTCCTTTTCCATATTTATATTTGCAGCATATATTTGAAGCACCTTTATACTTCTTTGACAATTTGTCAATTGTTAAATACCCTTGATATATCACTTTATAAAATTTTTCTTTTAAGTAATAGCTCAATGTATATTTGTTGTTCAAGCATTACATTGTACCCCAAATTATTTGCTTCACTATTATTTCTCCAAATTCAATTTCAATAGCAATTTATAAACCTTTGCAATAACATACTCATCCTTATCACACAGTACAATTTCAAATTCTTTTTTTTAAAAAAATCAAACCTATAATACTTTTTGTCTAGTTTAAATCTTTCAATTTTATGTAAATCAATGACAGATACAGCCTTCTGACTCTAACTCTTCCTTACACTTGGAGTAGGTTCACCTTGGTTAAAGAACATTATTTGACCATAAGTCCAACAGTCTGGCCTCACCATCATTTCTTTTCTTTTTTTCTGTCTGAGGTGACACCCAAAGAGGTAGCTTCATTGAGAATTTTGTTTTGTATTTATTCCAGATCCTTGGTGTGGCATGAAACAAACAAAATGTTTAAAAGTTATGATATTTATGTAGTTACTTACCAAGCACGTCTATATTATATTAAAGTAACAAAAATATCTTTACAATCCCCAAGGCATGTCACAACTTTGGAGCACCCCTCATGTTTGGAAATTGAAAGTTGAAAAAATTGACAAGTCCTAAGTCATACTTAACAAAATGATTCCCAAAGTCAATATTCATTTTAACTTTATCATACCACAAGTAGGCATGCCATCCAAATCTTAGTTAACTGCCCTCTAATTTGAGCCACCTCTTATTTTGGAGACTCACCCATTCTTTCACTCAAACCAAACAGCAGGCACTGAAGTATAGTTTCAAATCTAATAAACCTAAACCTCCTCTTTCTTTAGCATCTTGAAGTCATTTGAATCCAATTCTCTTTTTTCCCCCTTGCCATATGAATTTAGATGGGGACTTTATTCTGATTTGAACAGCACACTAAAACAATCAACATCTTTTAATTTGCCAAATGATATAATGTTACTGAAAGTCATATTGACTTTGTCATGCCTTTTGTGGATTTTAAAATTATTGCATCTTTGATATTGATTATTGAAAATAAAATTGAATAATTAGAAAGATTAGGTATAAATAGTTATCATAAACAAATTACAATGGACTTTTTTTTTTGTCCTCTGAGTGGGCTCTTTGGGTCCTGGCCTCAAATCTTGCAATTTTCATTGACATATATACACAAAACAGAAAAATTAAATGCAATACGGTGTCTGGTTTGGAATGAAACATTCATTCCTGAACTTTACAGATTCTTGCTTCTGATCACATAGAGTAGCAAGGGGTTACTGTTTGTATTGATGAGGTGCAAATTTAATAGCCATTTTTGAAGTCTTTTGCTTATCCAGATGCAATTCCAGAATTGTGAATGGTTTTTTATTTTACACATTCCAGACACAGTCAAATACAAATTTCTGGTTTCTGAATATTCAGGATGTAATGTATGTGGACAGAGTTTAATACAGGGTTCTTAAATATACACAGAAATAAATGTAAAATAGAGTAGTATCCCCCTGCTTTTATTTTAATAGTTTGGTCCCATGATGCAAAATCAGTATCTGGTGCTTGGTTTCTAATGGCTAAAATAAGTATTTGCTTTTAAGATTTTCCTGTATTAATCTCTGGCTGAAAAACTGGGGAGTTTCTGAACTATATAAATGTTTAATAGCTTGAGTAATTCTATAAATAAAAATTTAGCATATGTTTTTTTCAGTATAATGAAAAGAATTTTGAATTTTAAATTTCTTTCAAAGAGGAAACCCATTTTGGAAAATTCACATGAGCTGTGTATGGAATTCTTACATTTATTTAGCTACAAAAATGTGGAAAGTGTGTGAAATTCCTGTCTTTCAGCAGAATATTGTTCAAACAAATTTCTGCTGCTCTGCTCTACAGCTTTCCTTTCTCCAACATTTCCATTTAATTCAAAGGAATTTCTCAGGATAAATACATTGCATCCCAGGGAAAGTTCAGAATGCTAAAAAGAAGTATAAAAGTATAACTGCATCAAGAAAAGGTTAAAAGAAATGCTTGGGCACTTTGAAATAAAATAGAAAAACAGAAACCTGTTTTGCTGGGGAAGAAATTTGCAAGGCAGATTTTGGCACAGCTTTAAGTTTGAGATAATGATGCTCCGTGATTAATCATAAATAATCTTATACTTGGATTGTGTGCTTTCTCCACCCTCTCCTTCTGTGCAAGAAATAAATCAGAATTTAATTTTCCTGCGCAGTAACAAATTTCTGATTTCTCATCTCATGCAAACTAGGAAGTAAGATTTAAAGGAGATGCTAATTTGTTAAACAAGTCAGCGGAACTACTCTGATTTGGCAGTCAATTACTAAACAAGCAAGATACACTTTATTTCAAATTATACTTCATTTTTAGCACTTCAGTTATACTTCATGTCTAGCTGTAACAAGTGTAACAGCATCTGGAATGAAGTTCTCCCCAAGATCCTTACAATCCTATCCTGCTGATGTTTCTAAGGGCCTTGAAAACTGGCTTTTCACCCAGCCTTTGGCCAGAAACAGTGAAGCCCCCTCCTCTTCTCTCCATTATGAGGGTTTGTTTCTTTTCATTCACCTCCATTTGTTTTGTCACATTGCCATCTTCACTCTTCATTTTTGTCTAGCGTTTTCTTGGTTGATTGGTTGGTTGGTTGATTGTTTTTAACATTTTTTATTTGTAACCACCCAGAGATTGGGAAATGGGAGAAGGGAGGGAGAACAACAAGCAGACCCACCAGATCTTTGCTTGGAAGCTGCCCGTGATGGGGGAGATAAGTTGAAATGGTAGGTGCTGATACGAACTCTGAAATATTGGACAAGAGCAATCTGAAATTAAACTACCGTGTGTCTTCTTCTATGACACATAGAGATAGCAGAGAAAGCAGTAATTCTAATGGAAGTCCCTTTCCTTTATGCATGTAGCAGTAAGCTACAGTTTTGCCATACATGCAACTCTCCAACAACTTGGACCCTTTTCCTGGCCCATCTAAATAAATTAATTAGAAGCACAACTTATTTAAAAGCCGACCCAAAAACAAAAAAGGTAATGACCATAAGGCTGCAATGAGAGTCACTACCATACAAGGTTCCCACATCAACCCCCTTGAACCATATAATGTGCTCTGGTTCCCCTTTAGCAGATGAGTCATTTTCTTCTAGCTCAAGTTGCAATATTTCAATTTTGAGTCTGAAATATTGGAACTCTGTGGACTTGGAGGTGAACTGTCTTCCTCCACCTGAATGGCCCTAAACCAGTCATTTAGTGGTCAGCTGGAGGAAAGCACTAATAGGCTGATGGTGGACTCTGCCTCTTTTCAACATTATAAAATTGGCAAAAATTCTACCTTCAAAATGTTTTGGGGAAAACAGGAACTTGGATATTAATATGTGATAAAGCAGCTTTTCAGTTTATTATTGAGGAGAGGTTACATTATACAAGATTTTTGTCATTTTTTCTCTTATAAATATATTATAATTGGTACTACTTAAATTTTAAAAGACAGTTTTAAAACAAGAACATTTATAATTCATGTGCTGCATTCATGAATGTGTGATACATTATTTGCTATTCATGAAGTTCAGGTTATGAAATCTTTATTTAAGTTATCTTAATATGTTCAAGATGCACTTGATTCCTTCAAATCATTCAGGATTAGGGCCAGAGATATGTTCTTTTAAGAGCAACACAGAGAGATAGATGATGACATTGAGTCATCTGGATTGCCCTCACCTTCTGACTGCAGAATAAGACAAAGCAAGTTAAAAAGGTAATAGATTGCTATCTCACATAGAATTTAGTGAAGACAGCAAGATATAGAGAGACACTGCCCTCAAAACTAAGCAACGTGAGTTCCGACTAAAGTTTAAGTTGGGAACTATGAGAAAATACCAGGGTTTTAGGCTAAAGTGCAAAGATGACTACAACATTCCTGAAGAAGAAATGGCAAATCACTTATGTATATCTGCCAAGATAACGCCATGAATATGTTTATGAAATCACCAGGAGTCAAGCTTGACTTATAAGGAATCTCAATCTTTTAACATCTTAATTAAATATGTGCAAAACTTATCCTTTTTCCTCCAAGCAATGCTGATTCAATCATTCCAGAAGTTACTTCCTGATGTGGTCCTACCTCAAAACAAGATTGTTGTATTTGGAACTCCCTGACATCACAAATTATCTCCAGCTTGGAGTATCAAATTTAACTAAAACTTTGAACCATCATGAGGAAAGCCTAGGATTAGAATGAATAAGAAGAGTAGAAGAACAATAGATTTTGCACATCTCTAGTGGTGGAAATTCTCTTTATGATAGGAATTATTTCTACATTATTGTAGGAACACAAAGACCTCCAGTATCTTCAAATTGCATGTTTTGAAATAAATATATTTTGCAAAATTCTGTGACTTCTCCTGCAGTTTTCCATTATCTAGAGAACTATGTTATTATAATAATATATGGATGTATACAAATTATACATAATGGGATTGATAAATGCTTTCTAGGATATTTTACTCACTTGCTCACATATATTAAATAATTTGTCATTCCTTTCAGCATCCCTGGGTCTCCCTATCAGTGGAATCCCAGGGTTTCAAACGTATTGCATTTATTGTTTCTGCTCACTACCAGATTTCATTGTTCCTTTTTATAAAGTTTAGTGATCTTATTTATCCATCAGACAAAGTGGCTGTATTACTAACTGGCCAAATATCTTGCTTCCATGCAGGGGTGGGATTCAAACTTTTTAACAACCGGTTCTGTGGGCGTGGCTAAGTTGGTGGGCATGGCTTAGTGGTCATGTTATTGGCTGGGCGTGGCCAACTCAATATCACTCACATCGCGGCACGCATCTCCTCACCTGGCCTCTCATGACCGTGGGGATGCTGCAACAGTCGTAAGTGTGAAAAATGGTCATGTCACTTTTTTCAGTGCCATTGTAACTTTGAATGGTCACTCCACATAGTAGGTACCAGCAAAGGAGAAGAAAAAAACTCCAGAGAAGTTCCTGAAACAGGAAGTCTAGTCCTGCCAAGAATGTAATAAGAGTTAATGGAGAGGCAGTTTCTGTATGCAACACCAAAATGTTTCCTTCCTGCCTTCCTTACAGGATTAGGCCAGTAATTTCTTCTAACAACCGGTTCTCCGAACTGCTTAGAATGTTAACAACCAGTTCTAGCGAATAGGTGTGAACTGGTAGAATCCCACCCCTGCTTCCATGTATATTTAATCTGGATGTTTTTAGTGTTTTTACAATTTTGCAATGTTTTTAGTATTTTTAATTGTAATGTATTTTTTTATTTGTAAGCCACCAAGAGTCATTGAAATGGGCAGCTATAGAAATTGAATAAATAAAGTCACAGTTTGTTTAATTGTGGTTTTAAATAAGCTAACATTCATTGAGTTCACTATGCCATAAACAAACAACCAGATTCAGCAGTCTATATAGCAAATCATCAGGGTGCCAAAATCACAGGCTGTGTATGGCAATGTGATGATGTCATCATGAAAATGTCATATGACTTGTATGTAAATCATGGCATTTGCACGATGACTTTGTTATGTATGTTTTTGTTTTGTGATTTATTAACCACATCCATAGATGCCCACACCATGCTAAAGTCCAAAATATGATTGTGTATTGAAAGTCCAGCCAATTGCTCTGATCAATGATTTTCTTGTTGATGTGCATGGTAATGAAAGATGAAATTAGACTTGGATAACCAGGGAAATTGAAGGTGAAATTTCTCACGGTACAGAGATATCACAAATTAATAAAGAAATAATTTCTCTATTCATGGTAATTGCTTGTTGTTCAATGTTCAGGAAACCTTCAGAATCATAAACGTCAATTCCAAAATTTATCACACTTATTTCTTTGCTTGTTTGTCCTCTACTTTACAGCACCAATAACAGAATAACTCAACAGGTTATTATCATTGGAATAATGAACAGGTAATTACCATACCTGTACCATTGGACAAGTCTTTACTAGCATATATTGTATTTGATCTAAATTTCTCTAGTATTCACAAATGGAATTCTGCATATGAGAAATACTTTTCCAATGTATCTGAAAAATGGCAAGCAAGCTTCCATACCCATCAACATGTGGATAGTGAAGTATTATGAGAACTCTAATTCAGAATATCTAGGAAGCCCCAGTTTTAAAACAAGTTATCCTAGAAAGGACATAGCATTACTTACATTATAAATAATTTAAACATTAATATGGAAGTAATCATGATCTGTTTTAGAAACATATTTTCTTTTCTATTTTTCTGTTTAATAAGCTCTTCTTATTTTGGAAACATTTGGAATATACATGCAGGCAGTATTTTCAAACCCTCCAACAGTCACTAAGTAAAGTTATAGAGATATTCATTCAGTTTGCATTTTTATGCATACATTTTTTATGCAAACTAAACTATTTGCATTCCCCAAATCAGTTCAACAACTGGAATTAACTTATTTATCAAAATGCACATTTTTGTGTAAACTTTAGAACTTAAAAACTGTGCTCTAAAATACATGAATAAGGGTAGATTGTACACAGTGATATTTTAATAAGACAATATCTGTAAGCCTTTTTCCTTATGCATATTTTAAAGAAAAGTGTATAGAAAAATGTATATATATTTGAATATATATGTATATGGAGAAATGCACACAAATATATGTACACAATTTTATCATACTTTTCTGTAAATTAATATGAGAATAACCTAAGCTTAACTCAAGGTTAAATAAATAAATAAAATGAACAATGTTGAAACTGATCCCTCTATCCATTCATACTACTCTTTTCACCATATTTAATGCACTGCTGCTGCTGCTATTTGTTTACTCATACCGTTCTTCCTACACTCTTCCTGTTCTGTAGGGAAATAAATGCAGCTGTCTACACAAAGTCAAATGTCAGGCTTAGAACTAAAAAAAAAAAAAAATACACGCAGGCCAAGTAAACAAGACCAGGAATAAAATAACCATGCATTTATTGAATTGCCTCAATACAGGATCCAGGTTGGTTGTTACTACATTAACACTGTATATTGTATAGCTGCATCAATTAATAGACAATAATTTTTAGGTATTATGACACTGACCAACAAAAAAAATATCTGTTGGAAAAACCATCATTATGATTCTGATTTTTGTTGAGCTTTTTCCTTCAGTCAAGTGTCCTAATTCTAGTGATCCTCTCTGACAACATGCTAGCCATTAGCTGGACTAATTTACTGATTTAACTGCCTGGGTTCATAGAACCCACTGAGCCATAAATAGGAAACAATAAGTTGCAGGAAGCATGTACTATAATTCTATGGCCCAGGAATATTTCAGAAGTCAGAAATATCTTAACACTAACAAGCATGCAATTAGAAGAAGAACAGTCTTCTTAGTGTCCTGTTAAGAAAAGTCCAATGAACACCAAAGTGTAAGGTCCATTCCTCCTTGAAGAAGTTTGTCTAACTTTGATCTGCATTCAAGTGTTACAGGTAAAGCGGATAAGGAATAGCTGTACACAAAACATCACAGCCTATCACAATTCTTTGGTTTCTCAAAAAATATATGAGCTGAAGGCACATCCTCAGTTATCCTAGCCTTTTCAGAAATGCTTTGGTCATATACAATTCTCCCTGCTCAAAACAGAGACAACTTGAAACAATCCTGTGACATTGTCATGGAAGAAAATCATTTTATAAGATGATCAGAAGGTTGAATATTCTACCAATGAAATGGGCAATTAAATTTAAAAAAAACTGTGTGGGAGTAGAAGCACCGGGAAGAGGCAATGATAATACATTTGTAAAACAATGGGATAATTTGTGATCAATGTTGCATTGCCTTTTGCAGTGGGGCAGAGTGGAGGTTTTATACAATGGCTTTATGTTATTATTCCTATCTGCTGTGTAAATACTATCATTTCATACTGAAGAATTTGCCCTCAGCAAAAGGCAGCAGGTTCCTCAAATGCCGCTGCTCATTTTAATTCTCAAAATAAAGTCCTAGTTTTATCAGGAGAATTCAAAAGACATAGAAAAGCCTTTAAAGATAGGGTCCTTTATGTATAATTTGAAATCCAATTTCCATAATTTTAATAGGATTGGTAATTCAGCTTTTTAGTATGTAAAACCTGAGGCCAGATCTTCTTTAGTGAACCATGCAAAGATAAGTTTTAAAATGAATGCCTATTAGATGTTAATGAAAGAAAAATTGAAAAATAATTGGATGAAACTGTTGAATTTCTCCTGCATGCTTGGGGAGAATATCTCTTCCTAAATGTCATTCTCTGCTCTTGTCTTTTTGACTTTTGGTTCCATTCTAAACAGTGAAACAAATTCTAATAGATATTAATGGACATCTTCCCAATCCTTTCTCCAAACCATTTTGATGACAAGATGTCCTTGTTATCCTTTGCTATGCTTTTGAACATGTAATGTTTTAGTATAGCAACATGGATATTACCCCAAATAGTCTGAGCTGTATGTTGTACTGTAATCTTTCACTGAAAAACAACATTTGGAAGAGGATCCATGCAAGATGATACAGGACTATACTTCATTTTAAGTAGTGCTTGGTTTAATGATCAACCTGGAAGACTGAATGGGCACCTGAAGATGTATTTGCGTTTATTTTGATCATTTATATGGATAATCTCTCAGAAATAATTTATAAGGGTGGGAGATTCAATATGTAATATAAACAACTGATTTATTTAATGTAAACACTCATGCAATTCTTTAACTGACTTGAAGCTGTGTTCATTTGATAATTTCTGCTGGAATACTCTATGAGAAAAATAAGATTCAAAACTATAAATAAATGAAATTGAATTAAATACATACTTAATACAGTACAAGCTAGATGAGTACATGCATGCATGAGCTTTACCCAATCTCTTCTCTCCATGCAGTATGTAATAGGCTTACTTCCAATGGTACAATTAGGTGTTAGATTAAGCCACATCTGGTAGACCAACTGAAATTGGACAACCAGTTCCCTAGCTATAGTAGTCACCTGCCTACCTAACAGTAGCCATGCATCCAGGAGGATTGCCCAAGTTGCTGATGTTTTTTCAGAGGCAGTGCCCATCTATCAGGGATATGGTCAGTGGTGGGATGCTATCAGTTCGGACCAGTTAGGGCAATATCTCCGACAATCAGTTGGCTCCGCCCACCCACCTCTGCCCTATCCTGTCCTTTATTTCCTGCTTTATAGCTCATCTCAATCACGTGGCACAGCTGATTCCCCTCCACCCTCTGTTCTACTTACTGTTGCTGACTTGGAAGGTAAGCATCTGAGCTTCTAAATGCTCCATTGTCAGCACTGTTTGTAAACACCTTAGCGTGAAGCATGCGCTCGCTGAGCAGGTTGTTAAACCAGCAGCATCCCATCACTGGATGTGGTGAAGTAGATGTAGCGCAGAGAAGAACAAACAGCAACTTAGTCTTGTTTGAGTTCAATTTCAGTTTGTTTCACCCCATCGTAGTACTTCCTCGCACAGCCACTGGATCAAAATATAAAACTAAGTCATGTAAAGGAGATTGGGGTGCAGGGGGCAGCAAGTTAAAAGCCTCTAACTCAGAGTCAACTTCCCAGGGAAAACAAAGAACTGGCTTAGTTATGTGGTGTCAAGTTGGACAGGTATCTCATTACAAAAACACTTTCCTGAAAAACTGCACTGTTAGTTTAGCCATAAAACATTTAGAAGGCCAAGGAATGCTAATAGGCTAGGAAAAAACATACTGAGAGACTGCAGATCATTAGGAAAACAAAGGGAAGTCAGGCGTTAGAAACAAACCATGTTTCATGGAATACTGTGTCTATGTCAGATTGTCTTTGCAGTTCTGCCTCTAACCCCATTATTACCTCACACTTATATCCTAATAGTTTCACTGACCCTCCTAAGCACATGATAGGTTTATTCAATCAAACGACTGGCTGCAATATCCAGTCATAGATTTATTCTAATTTGCATAAGTCTATAAAGAGAGGCTGTAATTCCTTGCGTTTTGTCTTTGCCTTTAGCATGGTCAATAAACCAATATGTGTTTCAATGTAATGTATCCTGGTCAGGGGTGGGTTTCTACCAGTTCTGTCCACCTCTGTAGAACCGGCAGCTCTGAAGAACAGCAGACATAGAACCGTTTCTATGTCTGCTGATGTTTTTGCCCACCCGGGCTCTTACCTGACCTTTATTTCCTGATTTTTTACAACTTCAGCTGCCGTGTGAGGCATAGCTGCAGTTTAAAAAACAGGAAAAAAGGGCTTTTTGAAAGGCTGCTTCTCTGCATGCAGCATGCTGATGACGATTTACAGGCGCACGCCAGCAGCGTGCAGGGAAGCACATTGTAAATCATCGAACCTTGCAAATGACCGGACTGGTAGTTAACCCTGTCGGATCCCACCTCTGATCCTGGTCTCCAATTTACAAACCTTTTTGGGGCAAATATTTCTTACTTCATGTGATATGTGATTGGGTATCATCAGCGTACCAAAAATACCATGTCTAAACTGACCTCTCCCTGTAGATTTATATAGACACTAAGAAACAGGGCAGAAAGGGGGAAATCCTGCAGGTCTCCATAAGGAGATTCTCTTGGCTAATCTCTCCACCACCACTGATTGTGGAGCACATGGACATGGAGCAAAACTAATACCAAGCTAAGCCTCGATATCCTAATACCATGCTTGCCACAGGTGGCACAAAGAACCCTCTCTGCGGGCATGCAAGCCATCGCCCCAGCTCAGCTCTGCCGCACATGCATGTGTGTCTTCTGCCGGCCAGCTGTTCTTTGGGTCTCTACCACACATGCGTGGGGAACCGGATGCACGGGGATGCATGTGCATTGTACTTTGGGGGTTTTGTGCATGTGCACGCATTTGCATATGTGCACATGCACTTTGGGCACTTAGGGCCGAAAAGGTTATCCATCATTGCCCTAATACACACAGACAGTCCAGAAGGATACCATGGCTAATGAAATATAAGGCTGTCAGGAAGTGTAAAAGAATCAGGATGGACACCCATCCAGGTCTCATGACAGGTTATCTAAAAATAACTAAAGCAATCTCCATCTCATGTGCAATTCTGCATCTTGACTGAAAAGGATCTAAATACAGGTAGTCCTCAACTTACGACCACAATTGAGGCCAAAATTTCTGCTGCGAAGTGGAACATTTGTTAAGTGAGTTTTGTCCCATTTTACGTCCTTTCCTGCTGCAGTTGTTAAGTGAATCACTACATTTGTTAAGTTAGTAACACGGTTGTTAAGTGAATCTGGCTTCCCCATTGACTTTGCTTGCCAGGAGGTACCAAAAGGTGATCACAGGACCCCAGGACCCTGCAATTGTCATAAATATGAATCTGTTGTCAAGCATTTGAATTTTGATCTGACTATGCATCCCCATGACTATGGGAATGTTGAAATGATCGTAAACGTGAAAAATGGTCAACTGCTCGCAACAGAATACCCTATATCACCAGGCTTGAAATTTTGGGCTTGGACAATCTTGAAGTACGCCACCTACGGTTGGACTTAAGCGTAGTACACAAAATTATCTGCTACAATGTCCTACCAGTCAATGACTACTTCAGCTTTAACCGCAACAATACAAGAGCACACAACAGATATAAACTCAATGTTAATCGCTCCAAACTCGATTGCAGAAAGTATGACTTCAGCAACAGAGTGGTCAATGCCTGGAATGCACTACCTGACTGTGTTGTTACATCTTCGAACCCCCACTCCTTTAACCTCAAACTATCCACTATTGACCTTACCCCATTCCTAAGAGGTCTGTAAGGGGCATGCATAAGTGCACCATCATGCCTCCCGTCCCTGTCCTATTGTCCCCATTTATTCGTACCTATTTCCTGTATTCTTACTCATGTTTATGCTTATGCCTATTATCTTGTAAGCAATTGACAAATCAAATCAAATTGTTTAAAAAATAAACCACTTTTTTCAGTGCCGTTGTAGCTTCAAATAGTCACTAAGTAAGCTGCCTGTAATGTATTTCCTTTAGGGCAATGTTTCTGCATCTTAGCAACTTTAACATTTGTAGATTTGTAACTCCCAGAATTCCCCATCAGTATGCTTTTGAGAGTTGAAGTGCATGTATCTTAAAGCTGCTAAAGTTGAGAAACATTATTCTGGGTTACTTTGTAATTACAGCTCAACAACAGATCCATAATTACAGTGGAGACCGCTGCATGTATGGATGGATGGCCAACTTTTTTAAATCACAGTTCAATTTTAGCACAATTGGATATATTTAGTTTTAGAAATGGTAGGCATTTAGGGCAGATGTTTATTTGTCTCTGCAAATGATTAGATGAGGAATATTCAGTTGTTTAAAGTGTGCTTAATTAATTTGGAACTGGGAAGGAAAAAAACCCCATCCTGATGTTCTCTGATTCACTGGATTTCTGAACATTATGCTACTTTTCCAAGAATATTCTTTATTTATTTTTCTCTCTCCTCCATAATCTTTTTCCCCCCTTTCCCCTGCCATTGTATCCTTCTCTTTACACTTAAAATCCTGCGTCCTTGTATCCTTGTGACCTTTATCTGTGGCCCACACAGTTCCTCCAAGCATTGCTACCATAGTGGCATGGCTAGAACAATTAAATAGATGGGGCTTAATTACCTTTCCTGCAATTAATTAATTTGATTTAATTTAAAGGCAAAAGAAATCAAATTGAAGGCATTGCTCTTGCTCAGATCTACTTCCTTGTCCTAACTCTGCCTGGTTTTGAGAATGCAGCTCTGCCTGCCACTTAGAAATAAAATGTAGATATTGTTTAAACTCTTAAGTGTGTGTAGGTGTCTGCAGCTATTTCTGGCATTTTTGTTTGTCCAGAATACCTCCATGGAGAAAAATGAAGAGGAGCAAGGGAAGAAGGACCATCTCGTAAATATTTCTTAGGTGGGGAAACCTCTCTGTGGCTTTGTGTTTGGGGACCTTCCTGCAATGGGCCCAATAATCACACCCTAGACATCCTGATAGTTGTAGGGATGCTAAGCTACTTTCCATAGGGTGGCCTTTGGAATTCAAAACATTCCAAAGTCTCATTCCAGCACAGCTGCAAATGCAGTAACAGCTGAGAGGGGTTATTGTTTAAAAGAATGAAAAAGAAGAAGAAGAAGAAGAAGAAGAAGAAAAGAATTCCCAGAAAGGTCATCAGGTTACAAAAAGATAATAACTGAGTATCACATCTTAAGTATGTAATTAAACAGAGATTGACTTATATTATGTTTAATGCATTCAGCAACTGTCTTCAGCTCAAGCGTCATATTCATCAGTAAGAAATTGCATAGGATGTAGCAGTGCTGAACCAGGGCTCCTTGAAACAGTCAATGCAGCTTTCATTCTTCTTCTTTTTTTTTCCTGCCCTGCTGTAGATTGTGGCAATAAACAATCCCCATGATGAACTGAAGTCTTAAATCAACCTCCAGATCTTTAACCTTAGGCAAAATTTATTGTCAATTTATAGAATTTTTTGAGAAACAAGGTAACATAATTCTTCCCTCCCCCCCCCTTCAGCTGAACAGGGCAGGGGGAATCATATAAAGGAACTAGAATTTGTTTGATTCTGTCAGTATCATCACTAATAAACTGGTGTTGGCTTCTTAATACTAATAATAAAATATTCACACTGCTATTTTTTCTCTCTATTTTACCTTTCAGGGAAGAGACTCAGATTTAAAATTTTCAATCAGCCCCTCCCTCCATGCTATTCTTAAATAGCAAATCATGTGATGCTAGTCACAGACTTGAGTCAGAAATATTCAATGAAATGCTGAATGACCCAGATTGTTGGGCCATTCTGTAAACCGCTTAGTGAAGGCTGTAAAGCACAGTGAAGCGGTATATAAGTCTAAGCACTATTGTTATTGCTATCATCATTTGTGTCTGATTTTTTACTCTTCTATTTGTCATGGCTGTGAGGCCATGACAAAGGATGGTAGTACAGCGGCATCTGATTGCTGTCACCCATTTAGAACTACCCAGGTGGCATATGTAGTTTAAGGGATGTATAGATGCGGGCAACTTAGATTCTCCTTGTTGTAACTATGGTGCTGATATGAAAAGTATTAAAAATATTGAAGTTTCCGGTTTGTCGGCTTCGCGAGCAGCAGGGATTTGCGGAGCTGCGCGATCCCTGCCACGCTAGCCGTTTTGGGGCTCCGACCCAGATGGGTGACGGAGCTAGGCTGCCCTGCAGGGGCAGCTGAAGGTAGGGGATCCGGAGAAGGGTTTGGGGGTGTTGCAGACCCCTTCCCAGCCGGCAGAACCCCTTTACCAGGACGGTGCAGCGGCAGTCCGTAATGGCCGCCACAAAGAAGCTGGCAGCCGGGTAAGAATGCGCAGGAGGAAGTGGAGAAAGTGCTTGAGAGGAGAAAGTTTTTCTTGGTTCCTAGGACTCTAAGACATATTTAACAAAATTCCTGAAAAGTATGACTTTCTGAATGATACCTTCGAGAAGAGGAAAAAGCGGCAGTTTAATGGTGCTGAAAGGATAGCTTACCCTCTTTTTTAACGGAATAAAAAGTGAACATTAAGAAACTTATTTTTTTAGGTGAAAACTGGCTCTAAGCGGTGAGTGGGAAAAGAGAGGACTTAAAAAAAAAATTGTATGCTAAGACCTTGTTGGAGGAGATGCCTTAAGGATTGAAAGACTAAAATATATTGCAATAAGACTTTAAGAAACAGATTTGGACTTTCTTTTTCTCTAATTGATACTACCCCAGGAGGAGAGAGTGGGAACTCTGTCTTGGTTTGGACTGACTGAGAACTTTGGGATTGTCTTATTTTTCCTTTGGAATATTCTGGCTGTTGTAAGAGAAAAGAAAAGAAAAGATTTATAATGGCTTCTTCTATCAAGGAACTGAGAAAAGATTATGAGCAAGCAAAACAAAATGGTAATTAGCATGAAGCTGAGATTTTGCAGAGATAACAAACTGCATGTTTTATCATTTGTTCAAATATTGCTTTTCTGCCACTTGGGTCCTCAAAATGGTTTGCCATCATTACCATACATTTAAGAATAATGTCCAAAACTCCAAAACAGTATAATTAAAAACATAGAGCTCCTTCACTACTTACATACTATTACTATCACAACAAATATGAATGAGAGATTGAAAATATTTTAGATTATAATGACATAGCTGGCTATAGTAAAAAGATCTGAATTCAGATTTTCAGATTAACAGCATTTTAATAATCTGTGCTAATTTGTGTGTTTGTAAATATGCTTGTACCCATGCAAGTCTAAAAAATACACACAAACACAATATTCTATTCTTTTGTCCTGAATTGCTATCTCTTATAAAGCTTCAACTACCATGTGTGGAGTGGCAAAATTCTGTGCTGCTGCAATGACCACAAGGAAAAATTCAGTTACAGAACTAAAGATGTCTACTTGCGCCAATTTTTTGTAGATATCTCTTACAATTTTTAGAGAAACTATATTTACACATATACTTATCCGCTCTTCAATCATGTAAACAAGGGCATGATCCAAACTATATGAGATCATGTATTTTAATTACTTAGGCTTTTGTCTATAGGGATTCTTTAATACCTTTTATTTGATTTCTTTTCCTATGTAAGTTTGTTTTATGGCTGGCCTGATATTCCCCTTTGGCTTTTCCTGTTTGAGTGACACTACTGTCTTCGTGAAGTTCCCTTTCCACAATTTTACAATATTACTGTTTGTAAGCTGCCCCTTTTCTGGTGCATAAAAGGGCATCTATATAAGTCTCAATTAATTAAATTTAATTCATTTAAATTTAATTAATTAAACAATTATCATTTAAAAAATCTATTGGAATAATTAAAAATCATAGGCTAGTGCAGTCTGAGAGTATCAAATTTAAAAGCAAATCTATATATTTTAGTACATATCAAGATGTTCTTGATTTGGGGGAGAGAAAGGATCAAACTTTCAGCAAAGGGATGATATATAGTAATAGCAGTGAATGGCATCAACCAGCTGAAAATTCATGGCAATACACAAAAGTCTTGGTTCAAAATCCACAGGCTGTGTAGTTGGTCTTAGGCCAAGGGAACTGCCAAGTTCTAATGAAAACCACTAGTCTATGTTAATATTTGCACAGTCTAAACTAAGAATAGGCAATACTTTTCTGATGTCAAAGCCTGCAACTCCCACAGTTCCATGCCATCTTGGCTGAGGTTGATCGGATTTGAAACTTAAACCAAGTTGTGTATCCTGCTCCACACAGACAGCCAGTAGTTGTCTAGAAATTTGGCAGGGCAATCTGGACAATCCTGTATGAAATTACTTATGATTGTCACTGATAATGGCACCCAGTGGAAGTCTGTTCAAGCTCCTACAGCATAATATCTAGGCTGGCATAGGAGGCTCTCAGAGGAGCATCAAATATGAGGTAAGGATTTTAGTCAGACTTGGAATTTCATGGTCCACAGTCTCCATATGCTTATCCCAGGTCATCTCAGACTTATTATATATGAATGGTGAAGCACTAAATCTTGTGGTCACCACAAAACTATGGCAATGTGATCCCAGTCTGTTTTATGTATTTATTATTAAAGTGCAGAAATCCAAAGAGTATAAAAAGGGAGTTCTTCCCTTTTTACTGGTGATATGCTTATTTTACAATTTACCCTATAGTTTTTATATGTTTACTAGTTCAAAATGATGAAAAACTGTTGTCATTTTTAGCTGTGGATTGCAAAGGGGGAAGTTGGGGGCTCTGATAACTCTTAATTTGTCTACAGAACAACATTATTAATAAGTCAATGAGAAATAAATGACCTCTCAAATTTCAACATAGGAAGTGGATATTTCAGCCACACCAGCTATAGGGTTATTTAAGAAGGTAGTGTCATGTTGTTCACTTTCCTGAATCTTTACCATGTGAATTTCAGACAATTATTGCCATTTATGGCATCAAAATGATGTCTCAGTGACCAGTATGTTAGATCTGGAAGAGTGGGCACAAGAACGGAGACGAGGCATCGAATAGTGACTCCAACTCTTTATTAGTGACTTCAGAACAGAGCAAAATACTCAGGCAGCAGCAGCTCCTTTTATAGAGCTGGCTGCTGTCAAAACATCCAATGATTTGAGTTTGCCGTGCTTGGGGCGCCCAATCGCGGCGACCCGTTAACTAGCCAATCGGATTAGTCTAAAACGACCAATCACGATCGGCTATTCATGGACCAATCAAAAGTGCAGGATTATGAGCCTGCCGTGGAAGGAAAGCAATTAGAGTTTCAGGCTTACGAGCCTGCTATTTCGGAACACCCCTCCCCTCTAGGTTCCGTCTCAAGGGTGGGGTGATGTATTCTCGCAGGTAGGCAGGCCGTCGCACCTGTCTACCTGACTTGCGTTGCTCCACCAGTCTTTGTCCGGACTCTGGTTCCGGTGGGCTGTTTGCTGTGTCCAGCTGTAAAGGCGACCTGACTTCTACGCTGGGTGACTCGGGGGTCCCACCAATACTCCCTTCAAGGCTGTCATCTGGATCCTCTGGGCTGGCTGTTTCTCGGAGAGATGACCATCTGCCACGGCTCCTCTTCAATTGGTGAATATTCTGGGTTTTGTTGTACAGACTGTGGGGTTTCATGTACTGAACCAGGTGTTAGTTCATTTTCAACCCCCTCGCTTTCCCTTCCCCCCCTGGTTTGGAGTTCAGGGTGTGTGAAGGGGGTAGGTGTCATCCTTGAGCGTAGTTGGTCGATGTGGCGTTTCCACAACCTCCCATCTGTGGTTTCTAATCGGTAGGAACGGGGGCCCGTAAGTTGTGTTATTTTAGCAGGGACCCACAATGGGTCACCGGTAAAGTTTTTTGCGAATACCGGGTCGCCTACCTTAAATGTGCGACATTTGCTGCTGGAACCCAGGGGCTTTTCTGGCGTGTAGGCAGGGTGCAGACGGTCGAGATGTGATCTAAGTCTCCTGCCCATCAGGAGTTCGGCTGGGCTTTTGTTTGTGGTGCTGTTTGGAGTAATATGTTGGAGGAGAAGCATCCTGGTGACTTTGTCGTGGATGTTTCCTTGCTCCATTTTGTGTAATGTTTTCTTTGTGAACTGGACCATTCGTTCAGCCCTGCCATTGGCCGCAGGGTGAGCCGGCGATGTTAAGGTGTGGCGTATCCCTCGGTCTGCTAGGTACTGTTCGAACGCCAAAGCGGTAAATTGTGGGCCGTTGTCTGAAACCAAGACATCTGGTAAGCCGTGTGTTGCAAACAGTCTATTCAATTTTTTTACAACTGCTTCTGTGGTGGTGTTCTTCATTTTGTTGACCTCGAGCCAGTTTGAATAGGCATCTACTGTTATTAGAAAGGTATGTCCTCTGGTAGGTCCCGCAAAATCGACGTGGATGTGGGACCATGGGCCTCTGGGCATCTCCCATTCCGTTGGTGGTGCTTTTGGTGGAGCCGAACGTGTCTCCCATTCCGTTGGTGGTGCTTTTGGTGGAGCCGAACGTGTTACAGGTGGCTACCCAGGTTTCAATTTGACCGTCCATACCTGGCCACCAGGCGTAGCTCCTTGCTAGTGCCTTCATTCGTACGATGCCCGGGTGTCCATCATGCAGTAGTTTCAAGACTTTATTTTGTAGCCTTTCTGGGATGATGACTCTGTCTCCCCACAACACGCACCCTTTTTGGGAGAAAAGTTCTGTCTGTCTGTTTTTGAAGGGTTTAAATGTGTCGTTGGGTTCGATTTCAGGCCAACCTCTTTCCACCCAGCTGAGGACCCGCGCCAAACAAGGGTCCTTCCTTGTTTCCGATGCGATGTCTTGCGCAGTTAGTGGTGGTGAAGTAAGTGTCTCAATTTGTAGTGTGGATAGGGTTGGAGCTGGATCGTCTAGGAATTCAGGTAATGGTGAGCGGCTTAAGGCGTCAGCATGGGGAATGGCTTTCCCCAGTCGATGTCTAGAAATTCCGACCAGCGTGTCATTCTTGGCGATAGGATGTGGGGAGTTGGTTTATCCCCTGCCAAAATGCCAAGCAATGGTTTGTGATCGGTGATTATAGAAAAGGATCTTCCATATACGTACTCGTGAAATCGTTTGATTGCAGATACAATAGCGAGGGCCTCTTTATCTAATTGGCTATAGTTTCTCTCAGTTTTAGATAAAGTTCTTGAAAAAAATGCAATAGGCGCCTCCGTACCATTTGGTAGGACGTGGCTCAGGATAGCTCCTACTCCAAACGGTGAGGCGTCGCAGGTTACAGTTAATGGTAGTGTCTCGTTATATTGTATCAATATAGCATCTGATGTTAAGAGGTCTTTTACTTGCTGGAAAGCCTGCTCTTCTGGACGACCCCAGAACCAGGAAGCCTTCTTGTCGAGGAGCCTATGCAGGGGTCCAGCAACAGTCGCCTTCTGGGGTAGGAAGATGTTATAAAAGATTTTTTAAAAGTTAATGAGTCCCAGGAAGGCTTGGAGATCTGTCTTGTTCCTAGGTCTTGGGGCGTTTTTTATTGCAGCCAATTTTTTTTCAGTAGGGTGAATTCCTTGTTTGTCAAGAAGGTAACCAAGAAATTCAACCCTCTCAGTGCATAGTTGGCACTTTTCCTTCTTGACCTTCAGGCCTGCGTCTTTGAATTTTTGAAGGACCATTCTTAGGCGTTTTTCTAGTTGACTTCTTGTGGGGGCGGCTATCAAGACATCATCGAAGTAGGGTACAACCCCTTTTATACCCTGCAGCAACCTTTCCATCAAACTTTGAAAGATGCCAGGTGCTACGCTCACTCCGAACTGGAATCTGTTACATTTGAACGCACCTCTGTGTGTGACTATGGTTTGGGCTTCTGCGGTCTCTGCATCTACGGGTAGCTGCTGGTACGCTTGGGCTAAATCAAGCTTTGCGAATACCTTTCCGCCCCCGAGTGAGTGAAGAAGGTGTTGGACCACGGGCACGGGGTAGGCACTCTGCTGTAGTGCGTGGTTCAGGGTGGCCTTGTAATCCCCACAGATTCTCAAGATCTGTCTGGTTTTATGGGGGTTACAATTGGGGTCTCCCATCGGGCGTGGTCGATGGGTTCTAATAGCCCTGGGCTATTAACTTGTCCAATTGTTCGTCAATCTTTGGTTTGAGCGCAAAGAGCACTCGACGAGGCTTAAGGCGAATGGGCGCTACATCAGGGCAGAGATTAAACGATATAGGGGACCCCTTGTACTTGCCTAATTGCTCGGTGAAGACTTCTTGGAAGTCCCGGACGAGGGCCGCCTCCCAGTCATCGCTTACAGTCTGGTTGATGCCTGCCAGCTCGATTCCTAGCAGCGTGAACCACTGCAAACCCAATAAACTGGGTCGGTCTTTGTCAACGACGGTGAGAGGTAGGGTTGCGGTGTGGTTTTTAAATGAGACTTGGACGTGACTGGAACCAGCGACTGGAATCCGATTTCCCTGGTAATCCTTTAATATAAGTTTCTGAGTGCTGAGATCCTGGCGGCGGATGTCAGGGATCAGCTGCTTGAGGGTTTTCCAGGAGACCATTGATAGGGAAGACCCGGAGTCGACTTCCATAACACATGGTCGTTTTTCAATGGTGACCCTTACCCAGATTTTCCTTGCATCAAGGGATGAGGCGTGGCCAATGGTGATGGTCTGGTGCGCCTCTTCTCGTCTGGTAGAGGTGGCTAGTGCTCGATTTCTGTTGTGGGGGTTCCATTGGTTGCTTGGGCGGTCCCGGTTTAACGGTGGGGTGCCTGTTGTCTGCCGGAAACTATTCTCTCTTCTGTTTGGGCTGGATCCTCGCTGGCTCCTGCAGACTTTTGCAATGTGGCCCCTCTTCCCACAGGAACGACAGAGGGCACCTAGGAACTTGCAGTCTGACCGTGGGTGGTTTCCCCCACATCCAGCACATTGATACGGGGGCTTACGACCCCGCTGGCCTCGCTGATCGCGCTCCGATCTGAGTCTATTGACTTCCTCTTCCTCACTTTCTGATGAGGATTCGAGGTCTTCATGGTGGGTGGTCGTTGTGTGTCTCTCTGAGGGAAGAGCAGCATCACTGGCGAGTTGGCGATTGGTTCCATTCGCTCGGCGCATTCGGGCTGCTGACTTCCTGGTTGCTTCTGTTGCAGTAGCATCGGCTATGACATCTGCGAGGGTGATGTCCCCCTTTGCCATAATCTTGCTTTGGGTGGTGAGGTCTCTTAAACCCAGAACGACCCGATCTCTCATGGCTTCTTCCAGATTTGTGAAACCACAGAGTCCACCCAAATTCCTGAGGTTCGCTATGAAGTCCCCAACGCTTTCGCTTTCCTGTTGGTCCCTCTGGTAAAACTCGTGTCTCCTGATGAGGGTTGGCACCGCTGGGGCATAATGGGCCCTGAGGATGGGAGCAAGGGTATCCCAGTCCATTGTTTTGACTTCTGCCGGTTTGGCGAGTGCTTTTGCCATCTTGAAAATGGTGGGTCCGCAATGCGTTAGGAACACAGCTCGTTTCTTGCCAGGCATAGCATCCTTCAGGTTATTGTTTTCCAGGAACATTTGAAACCTGTCCATGTACGAGTCCCAGTCTTCGTTAGCTGGATCAAATGGAGCGGGTGGAATGGCGCCGCTGGTCATCTTGCCGCTATCGGTGTGCCCTCAGCCACATGCTCTGTTAGTGTTCCACGAGTGCTCAGTCAGCTCTATCGTCTCCGCATCCCACCTTCGTCGCCAGTGTTAGATCTGGGAGAGTGGGCGCAAGAACAGAGATGAGGCATTGAATAGTGACTCCAACTCTTTATTAGTGACTTCAGAACAGAGCGAAATACTCAGGCAGCAGCAGCTCCTTTTATAGAGCTGGCTGCTGTCAAAACATCCAATGATTTGAGTTTGCCGTGCTTGGGGCGTCCAATCGCGGCGACCCGTTAACTAGCCAATCGGATTAGTCTAAAACGACCAATCACGATCGGCTATTCACGGACCAATCAAAAGTGCAGGATTACGAGCCTGCCGTGGAAGGAAAGCAATTAGAGTTTCAGGCTTACGAGCCTGCTAGTTCGGAACACAGTAGATAGGGATATGTGTTGAAAAGGCTTAAAAGTAGATAGAAGCATAATTTGTAAGGTGTTGAAAGAAATATCCTTCTGGGTTCAGTTCCAAATGGGGAAAAAGACACTGGAAACATGGAGGCTATTTGGAAAGATGGTTTAATGGTGGACAGTAGGACCACATGGCTTGGAGCTCCAAAGTGAAAAAGAAAGGATGGTCACATACTTCAAGGTGAGAAGGTCAAGAAGGAATGACCAAGATGCTGAGAGACCCTTATATAACCTCTGTTGGGACCCACCTTAGTGTTTCCTGTTCCTGTGTAAGAAATGTATCCCATTGGCTGTGAGACTCCCAGGGGCGGAGGTCTTAGCTAACTTTGTCAGCTTTGTCTGGACCACATGGCTTCACCTGAGTGTTGGCTGATACAATCTTCCCAGGCCAGGTGGTGAGATGAGTAGACCCTTTATTATGTAAAATACTCTGGCCTAGGTCTTAATGGCCCATTAGCAAAGGTGTGGGGGGGCTGAGTTTCTGCTTCTCTGAGTTTCTACTTTACTCTTTTTAGGGGAAATATTCTGCCTTTTTAATATTTCCCAGGAAGTTTCATTTTTCTAGGAGAGGGTGCTATCTTCCTACAGTGTGTTCCTTGTATTTGGAATGAAATCTTTAGAGTTTTCTTTGTTTTTCTTTTAAGGCTTAGATTGTGTGTATGTGTTTTTTCATCTTCACAATAGTGAGAGAGCAATATTCAGCAACTGTGATCAGAATGAACTTCCAAAGAGCTCTGAAACTCTAGGTTGCCATCCTTGCTTCATGGGTAAAGTAATTTGGGCTTTAAAATATGTTGCCTTTTAACAGGTAAATTAATAGACAGCTTACCTTACTATGCATCATGTCAAAAACAGCAACATCATTATACAAATAAATGCTCTGAAAAAGTCAGAAATAACTTTACAATGCTTTTTTTTTTAAAAAAAAAATATGGTTATAGGTCTGAGAACAACATTGAACATTGCTATTATATATACTTTTGGTTTTTGAAGGCTTACAAGAAAAGTCCTCCAGCTAAGGCGAAATGCTTAATGGCATGATATTGCCATATAATAATTAAAATTATCACATTTGGAGGGGCCGCCTAGAATTTAACTGAATGGAAGACAAAAGACCCTTTTTGTGTGAGAATCTGCCAGAACCAGATGTTCCCCAAACATTGGTGCAAAATCAAAAGAAAATTGTCATGAATGCTTAGAAGCAGCTGATAAAAATGGATCAAAGGGCTCAAGCAAATCACTTCTCAGAGTTTGAATGAACTTATGGAAATTATATTTGGATATTTGGATAATTTCTGTGATTAATATATAACTCTCTTAGATGTGTGAGATGAATGGACAAAATACAGAAACAACTTCTCCCGAATGCTAATTTTTTGTTCCTTTTTAGTTAATCTACATAAGGATTTTGTTTGTTAGATTGGATTTCTGGTTGCCAAAGAGTAGAATTCTACACATACAATATTTGCTGAGATACAGCTCTCTGTTCAGTATAGTTAATAGGGCATCCTGTTTAAGTGGGTTTAAGATTGGAGCTTAATGTTTCAGGCAAGTAAAAATAGAATGCTTTCTATTTTTGTATAATCCTGCCTTTTTTCCAAGGAGTTCATATTATATCAATGGATCTTTTCTACCTTTTTATCTTTACAATAATTCAATAATATGAGATAAGGTGACAGCTGAGACATGCTATGCCTAGATACAAAGTTTGTTTGTTTTTTTGCAAAATGTTGCTCCTTTCTGATTCTTTCTTCCTGTCAGAACCACAACAAAATGTTCACACATTTGTCTTAAGTTTCATAATTTGCTGAGTAAAAGTCTATTAAATTTCCATAGTATTTTAATCAGATTATGACAAAATATTTATTTTTGAATAATTTTTGTCCAGCCTGCTTCAATCTATTGCCTGGTTTCTTTTCTTTTCCCCCAATTTCAGAATTATCAAGTCTATATTACCTGCTTAATTTTTATTTCCTGGCCCCCTCTTAGGTCCTTATAACATATAATATATGATTCCCAGATGTCTCCTTCCTAAGCTTTCTGGGCCAAGGCCAGCTTCTTTAACTTCAGGTACACAAAATATTTCCAAACCTGATGAGGCAATTAGCACTACTTTCCACCCACCATCCAAAGGCATATGAGCTATTTTGTGAAAGAAAAGCATTCTGTTGTGTCATTTCTTTAGTCCTTACAGATGCACAGTGACCATTTAAGGATTCACAGATGGCTTTCCATAAATTACTAGTTGCAGCATGAATTAATTGTTAAATTTAAGTGCTAGACAGCCACCTGTTCTACCTCCTTCATTTGTAATGGCTTTGCCCGCAGTTATTTCTAATGAATCTGAATATTATAAGGATGGTGCAGCAAAAACTTCTATGGTTTGGAATTAGAATGAATTGCAGATGCTATGGTTCCAAAAACTTTTCCAATGTTACATTTTGATGGCATTTTAAAGAGGATATCCACAGGAATAATAAGTGGTTATATAGATTTTTGGGAAGCTACCTATTAATATTGACTCATATGAAGAACATGTCTGTGACCACTCCATGATTAAAATTATCTCTTATATTGCAATGAAAGCTATGAGAAAAATGAGGCACCAAGGAAGTGATCCCAAAGCAATAGTAACAGCTTAAATTGAGATATCTAATTGTTCTTTAAAAGGTCTACAAGAATCAATAATCAGAGCCTTTGTTAGACGAAATGAGAAACCCAGAGAGCAGAATATTAATAGAGCCCACTTCACTAGGATCATCATCACAGCAGATGACAGCAGTAGCTAAGGCATGATTATTTCCTGATTTCTAAAATTTCCCAGTGTCAGGAACATGTTCTTCTTTCTGAACATTTGCTCTATTAAAGTGCCCTGAAGCCGATGCTTTGCCAGGAGACCATATGCGCAGAGAAAGATGTGAAGCCTGATAATTTATGCCTCAAAAAGAGAAAGATTAAGTAGATGCAGAACAGTTCTTATATTTCTGACATCTACATAAATAGTTCAAATCCTTTGACTCTTTAATAGTAAGAAGCTGCTCTGTTCAGAACTATCAGAATGGTCAAACAAATGGCAACTTCAAATCTCAACAAATAAATGCTCTGTCTTACATATTGGCAAAAAAAATCAGAAAATAAAATACAGGCTGAATAGTCAAGACCTTGTTGATGATCCAAACTCTGTCAAGGATCTTGGAGTACTCATCTCAAGTGACCTAAGTGCTAGAGCCCACTGTAACTACATAGCCAAAAAGGCGTTAAGAGTTGTTAACCTAATCTTACGTAGCTTTTTCTCTGGTAATATTACACTAATAACTAGAGCATACAAAACATTTGCTAGACCAATACTCGAATACAGCTCATCAGTCTGGAACCCACATTACGTATCTGATATTAACACAGTTGAGAGAGTCCAGAAATATTTCACAAGAAGAGTTCTCCACTCCTCTGCTCATTGCAGAATACCTTATGTCACCAGACTTGAAATTCTAGACCTAGAAAACCTAGAACTATGCCGCCTTCAGTCCGATCTAAGTATAGTATATAAAATCATACATTGCAATGTCCTACCTGTCAATGAATACTTCAGCTTCAACCATAACAATACAAGAGCAAACAATAGATACAAATTCAAGGTTAATCGCACCAAACTTGATTGCAGGAAATATGACTTCAGCAACAGAGTGGTCAATGTCTGGAATACTCTACCTGACTCTGTGGTTTCTTCCCTAAACCCCAAAAACTTTAACCTTAGACTGTCTACTATTGACCTCACCTCTTTTCTAAGAGATCTGTAGAGGGCGTGCATAAGCGCACCAACGTGCCTACCATCCCTGTCCTATTGTTTCTTTTATTTTTTATTTTTTTTCTTATATGTATCCATGTATTCATAACTATGTTTTTACTTGTACCTATTATCTTTTAAGCAATTGGCAAACCAAATAAAAAATAAATAAATAAATAAAATAGATGAACTGATCTGAGAAAAAAAAATAGTAAACTTAAAGATTGGTCTGGAGTTGTACATGGCTCCTATCAGGCATTGGCCTACATAAAATTTTATGATGAAGCAATGAAAATAAGATAATTATGAGATATATTTTTTTAACAAGGACTTTCTGTAAACTTGAGAAAGGTGATTCAGATGAGCTATTATCATAAAATGGACTGATGAGCAATCAAGAAGACATATTTTCTCTCTGAAATAAACTCATGATAGCACATACCAAAAAATATTATTTTGGGCTGCCTTGAGGAAAATGTTTCTAGAATTAAACAATTCTACAACTAGCCAAAATCAATATAGCCTAAAATAACCATAGTTTAAGTTTGTTTTCTTTCAGTTAGTCCCCCCCCCCCCCCCCCCCCCCCCCCCCCCCCCCCCCCCCCCCCCCCCCCCCCCCCCCCCCCCCCCCCCCCCCCCCCCCGCCCGGCCCCCCCCCCCCCCCCCCCCCCCCCCCCCCCCCGGCCCCGGGGGGGGGGGCCGGGGGGGGGGCCCCCCCCCCCGGCCCCCCCGCCGGGGGGGCCCCGGGGGCCCCCCCCCCCCCCCCCCCCCCCCCCCCCCCCCCCCCCCCGGGGGGGCCGGGCCCCCCCCCCCCCCCCCCCCCCCCCCCCCCCCCCCCCCCCCCCCCCCCCCCCCCCCGGGGCCCCCCCGGGCCGCCCCCCCCCGCCGCCGCCCGGGCCCCCCCCCCCCCCCCCCCCCCCCCCCCCCCCCCCCCCCCCCCGCCCCCCCCCCCCCGGCCCCGGGCCCGGCCCCGGCCCCCCCCCGGGCCCCCCCGCCCCCCCCCCCGCCCGCCCCCCCCCGGCGGGCCGGCGGGCCCCCCCCCGGGGCGGGCCCCCCGGCGGGGCGGCCGGGGCGGGGGGGCCCCCCCCCCCCCCCCCCCCCCCCCCCCCCCCCCCCCCCCCCCCCCCCCCCCGGGGGGGCCCCCCGGGGCCGCCGGGGGGCCCCCCGCCGGGGCGGGCCCCGGGCCCCCCCCCCCCCCCGGGGGCCCCGGCCCCCCGGCGGGGGGGCCCCCCCCCCCCCGGCCCCGCCCCGGGGGGCCCCCCCCCCCCCCCCCCCCCCCCCCCCCGGCCGGGGCCCCCCCCCCCCCCCCCCCCCGGGGCCCCCCCCCCCCGGCCCGCCGGACCCCCCCCCCCCCCCCCCCCCCCCCCCCCCCCCCCCCCCCCCCCCCCCCCCCCCCCCCCCCCCCCCCCCCCCCCCCCCCCCCCCCCCCCCCCCCCCCCCCCCCCCCCCCCCCCCCCCCCCCCCCCCCCCCCCGCACCCCCCCCCCCCCCCCCCCCCCCCCCCCCCCCCCCCCGCCCCCCCCCCCCCCCCCCCCCCCCCCCCCCCCCCCCCCCCCCCCCCCCGCCCCCCCCCCCCCCCCCCCCCCCCCCCCCCCCCCCCCCCCCCCCCCCCCCCCCCCCCCCCCCCCCCCCCCCCCCCCCCCCCCCCCCCCCCCCCCCCCCCCCCCCCCCCCCCCCCCCCCCCCCCCCCCCCCCCCCCCCCCCCCCCCCCCGGCCCCCCCCCCCCCCCCCCCCCCCCCCCCCCCCCCCCCCCCCCCCCCCCCCCCCCCCCCCCCCCCCCCCCCCCCCCCCGCCCCCCCCCCCCCCCCCGCGCGGGGGCCCCCCCCCCCCCCCCCCCCCCCGGGGCCGGCCCCGCCCGGCGCCCCCCCCCCCCCCCCCCCCCCATATACTAGAATGAGGTTCTTATGCTTATTGTCTACTCCTTTGAAACTTTGGTAAAAGTTTACAATCAGCAGCTCTTATAATTTTATTCACAGTGTTATAAAGTTTGGTAATACAGTTGCATTGTACAAGTATGCTATGTACAAGTATGATAGTTTCATCTCAAAAATCTTTCCTAACTGGAAAAGCTGCAGAAAAGGAGAAACCAAAAAGAAGGAATAATAGACATATATTTGATTAAATATCTTCAAATATTTTTATAAGGGCAGGGGATAAAATGCCAGGGAACCTACAGTCAGTATTTATAAAAATATAAATCTTTATCTTTGGCATTCAGAAGGCAGAGATTATTTATTAGCTCTTTCACTGGTTTTCTATCCTGTCTTTCTATAGAAATTGCACTCAGGACTACTAAAAAAGTAGTTGCCAATTACTTCAAGAATCATTTATTGGCAATTATTTCAAGAAACTTTATTTCATGAAACTTTGTTTATAGAATTTATATAGCTGTCCATCTTATTCTCTGGGCATAAAATCAAGAAATAAACAATATTACACAAAGCTGAGCTAATAAAAAGAACAAAAAGAATAATCCAGTCAAACTATGCATATCGGTCTCTATTAACAGCCTTGCCAAGTACATCAAAACAAGCCTGGTCTTCAAAGTTTTCCAGAAGGCAGATAGGATCAGGGCTATCCAGATCCCAGGGGAATGCTATTCCATTAGGTGGGCACTGCATCAGAGAATGATTTCTTGGGCTGCATTAGAAGGTACTCAGAATTTGCTCATTCCATTGGACTCAGTGGGATGGATCTCAATATATCCACTTGTCCAGAGATTATTATCAACAGAAAAACTCCTTTAAAGATGCTTTCACTTATTGAGGTCTGTTTGTCAAGCATAAAATAAAAGAGAAGGTATTCCCCTATATTGCTCAGACGCTGAAATACCCCTTGGAATTTGTGTTCGGCTTCCAACCTTCCCCTTAGAAAATGAGTTGACTTTCCTTTACAGCCATGCCTTTTTCTTTTCCTCTGGTTTAACAGTATTGTTTTTACTGATTTTATGAGATTATTCAATGTTTAGCCAATTTGACTGTTCTATTAATAAACAGATTAATAACAAATAAGAATACAGACAGCAGCAAGAATCCCTCTTTGAGAGAGATGGGCAGTTTAGAAATGTGAATGAATGAATGACAGATACAGAGAGAGAGAGAGACATAGATGCTGAGAACAATGGTCTTTGTTTTGCCTACAGGTTTCTGGTATGGGTTATAGTAATACTGATAGAAAAAAGCTGCCTTGTTGTCTTATGATGGGAAAAGATTCGCAGACACATGGGAGCTTTATTCTAAACCTTCCATTGGGAAAGAATGGGTTGGAATTGCTTACTATGAATTAGGATTAGCAAACTAAGGTACATCTGCTCTGTTTAGCAGTCCACATAGTGGGTAAAATTTGAATAAAGGTTAATTTTAAAAACAATCTAAAGATTCATTTAAAAAAAAAAATCTAAAGGTTGATTTAAAAAAAATCTAATGTCTACAGGAAAAAAAATCACCAGATCAAGACAAATTTGCATTTTTATTCTGAGTGATAAAATTTAGTGGCACTTTTTCCTCCACCTCTTTCTTCCTTAGGCATCAGAGATGATTTTGCAGAAAAATCAGCTGGTTGGTAAGTTGTGTCAGAATGTATACAGTCATGATTTCAATATTTACGAGGGAAAAGAAACCCATGAGCCAAATCCTTTTGCAGCCCAAGGGGTTTTTCTAGATTGCACTGCTGAAACTGGTGGCAAAACTTTTTACTGGACTATTTTCAGCATTAATGATTCTTCTAAATGCATTGAAAAGCAAAAAGTTCAATGTTTTTTTCAAAGATTGCATATCTTTGACTGTGAATTAATGAGCAGCATGGTAAACAGTGCTCTTCTAGTAACTAAGTAAATCACGAAGCATCTTCTCCTACCAATTAATTGCAAAACATATCTATCGACAAAACAGTTTTCAAACTCATCAAAGTACAAGTGTAAAATCTACCTGCAACCCAAAGTAATAATGCTTTTGCTCTTGTTTCAGCATTCTTGTTAGTTTTCAAGAGTGGAAGCTTCTGCTATTTATTAAGCACAATTTGCTGTGCTTAATTTTAGTTATGAACTTCACTCTGTGTTTTATGAAATTGGTCTGTTTTTACTAAATATGGCTCTTATGTAGATCTGAAAAATAGAGCAGCGTTCTTGAATATGACTCCTTAAACTAGCTGCATCTTTTTGTGGTTCATGAAAAGGTTCATATAAAAGACTAGTTTAATGAATAGCAGAAACATGCTGTTTTTTTTCTGTCAGTTTTCAGGTTATGAAGCATATCTCTCACCCTTACAGAGAATATCTTGCATATCTCTCTCTCTCTCTGTATGCATGTGTGATAGATACAGAGAAATGATTGTTAACCAGAAAAATACATGTCAAAGAAATGTGTACCTGAACACACACACACACACACACACACACACACACACACACTGCAGATGGCATGGTGGCACTGCCTTATCTATTCTGGCATGTGCCAAGAGAAATAAATTGAAGGCCCCATTATGTCAAAAACTTCAATTTCAAGTTTTTCTAGCAGCAGAAAACTTCTGGAGTCAGCACAGAAAAGCTTCAATGGTTGCCCAAGGGCACATGTTAGATGGTGTACTTTGCTGCTACTATAAAAACAGAGTTATGGATGTTTACAGGAGCTATTCCCAAACATCCAAAACACTTGCTTAGTTTTTATTGTTTACTTCTTTACACCTTGTGTGGCTTACTTGGAATCTTCTCATTTTAAAAGGCATCTATATCTGTTATTTTGAGATAGATAGATAGATAGATAGATAGATAGATAGATAGATAGATAGATAGATAGATAGATAGATAGATAGATAGATAGACAGGCAAGCAGGCAAGCAGACAGAGAGGCAGAGAGGCAGGCAGACGATAGATATAGAGTGAAAGAGAGAGAATCTAGGTGGTAATAGTTTTGTCCTGGGAGCTTTTAGAAGCACATTAAAAACAGCAGAGATTTGAAAAAGTGCAGCTGGTACAGAATATAGTGCCATAGTAGTGCCATAAATTGGATGGATGGATGGATGGATGGATGGATGGATGGATGGGTGGAAGGAAGGAAGGAAGGAAGGAAGGAAGGAAGGAAGGAAGGAAGGAAGGAAGGAAGGAAGGAAGGAAGGAATGAGGATGGTAGTTTCTTGTTATATGGACTGTTGAAATATTTTAAGATCCTTATTTATCACAGTATTTTCACTTTGAGGTAGTAAAATGACTTATAAATGTCATTATGAGTCAGCTTGGGTTTTTATTCCAGGAAATGCTACTTTTAATCTGTAAAGTTAAGCATGATCAGATTGTTGCTTTAAAATGGTTATATTAATTGGACTTCTTGCTTATTTGATAGTACCTATTATTCTCTATTGCACCAGGGGGGCTGACTCAAGCGTGTGGGTAGAAATGAAAAGAAACAAGTTTTAGTCAAGATAGAAATATCCTACCCTTTTAATTTCCTAGTGAGGAATTACACATAGTATTTCCAATGGTGTCTTTTCCATTCAGACTTCAGATATGAAAAAAGTACTTCAACTGCATTTCCAGAATGCATTGGGTTGGCAAAATAAATTGGATAATATCAGCATGGTACAGTACTCTGATGGTACGGTACTCTGAACTGATGGATGACCTCTTCCAGTGCCTTCATGCAGATGTTAAAAGTGGGAAGGAGTTGCTTAGCCATAAGGCCTTCTGCATGTAAGAGGTCAGTAAGCTGATATTTCCTACACTACAATCACTGACCATCTGCCAAGGAAGCACACAACCTCCAATTCTCTACCTTATAAGTAACCCAGAAAGATTCTATGGCTGATGGCACTGAAGCAGTGGTGGTATTCTATCAGTTTGTCTTAGTTCTACCAAGCCGGTAGCGCCGATGAGCCGTGGAGACCAAACTGGTTCTCTCTGATGCTCTGCTGTTGGGCCCACCTACCCGCCTGGCAGGGGTGGGATACGACAGGGTTAACTACCGGTTCAGGATTTACGAGCCTCCCTGCAGGCTGCGAGCCGCGCACCTGTAAATCGTCACCAGCAGCTGCCTGCAGAGAAGCAGCCTTTGAAAGAGCCCTCTTTTCTTGCCTTTCTAACTGCAGCTGTGCCTCCTTCGGCAGCTAAAGTTGAAAAATCAGGAAATAAAGATCAGGTAAGAGCCCGGGTGGGCGGGTGGGCAAAAACATCAGCAGACATAGAACCGGTTCTATGTCTGCTGTTCTTCAGAGCTACTGGTTCTACAGAGGTGGACAGAACCGGTAGAAACCCAACCCTGCCACCTGGGCTCCAATACTAACCTTTATTTCCTGTTTTTGAAGCGCAGCTGCTTTGCGCGGCACAGCAGATTGCCGTGAGGCAACTGCTGAAGCTACAGGGAAAGTGCAGGGTTGCAGGAGGAGGTGAGTCGGAAAGCCTCTGCACCTGCGCAAAGTGCACATTTGGCACACATGCACAGAGTGTGTGCGCGCGCACAAAGCACACCCACCAAGCCAGGCCCAACGAACCAGTGGTAAAAAAATTTGAAACGCACCACTGCACTGAAGGCCATGGAGAGTTTTAACAGAATCAGAAGAGAGAGTGTGCCTTCTATTTAAACTAATCAAATTTATCAATGAGTTGATGAATAAATTTTCTATCCACATCTGAACCCTGACAGAAAAGGATTGAAATGATTCACTTCCTCTGAAGTGCTTTGTGGCTGCTTCCTATCACAGCATCTGCAACCATCACTAAAAAAAGAAGACTGAAGTCATGAAGTTGGCTATCTAACACTGGTTGATCCTTCAAGAAGGAAGCACATAATATTTTCTTTCAGAGACATGGTAAACAGTTCATCCTCTAATAAGGCTTTGATCACATCTGAGATTGAGATAACTATGCTTCCTCCTGATCTCCAGAGGGGGAGAAATTTCCCTACCAGTGGCAGGACAACATGCTATGCAGAAATGCATCCATAGAATTCATAGTCAAAAGGGCTCCTTATTGGGCAAAAACGCCATCTGTTCACTTGCATACAGTTCAACCAGGAAGAGTCAAGTCTATGGTGAATCCGACTGACTTGTCAACAAAATAATGTGCAAAATAGTGACAGCAACCAAGGAAGAAGATGAGGAGGAAGAGGGGAAGGAGAAGGAAAAGGAGGAGAAGGAGAAGGAGAAAGAGAAGAAGGAAAAAGAGAAGGAGAATTTACTATCTTTATCTCCAATTATATGGAAATTAAAGTATTTGAAAACTTGGGTTCGTTCTACGTTTTAATAGGGTCATTTGTTTGTAGTATTATATTGTGTTCTAGGCTTTTTGTGTTTTTATGCAACCTCTGTGAACAAAGTGATTTATCTTTATTATTTTTCATTCTCATTGAAAACTAATCACTTTAATTTATATTTTGCCACAAATTACAAAATTCTCATTATGATGTGCAAAAGAAGATTAAAAAACAGGAAAATGTCTAGTGACATATGAAAGCATTCTGTTCCACAGCAGTTTGAATACACATTCTTCTATGTACTAAGTGACAACCTTCTTTGGTATTTTATCTTCTTAGTCATTTTGGCAATTTATGCTCGGCACAGTTAATCTAATTTTATGCCTCGTGCCTGATCATATAAAGAGCCTTTCTTCCTTTCCCTTTTTCCTTTCCTCTTTCTTTCCACTTGCTTTACCACATCTTATTAGAAAACCCAGCTAATCTTTTCTAAAACCAAGGAAGTCCACCTGACATGCATACAGATAGTTCTTAACTTACGGCCTCAATTGAACCCAACATTTGTGTTGCTGTTCTGTTATTAAGTAAGATGTTTGTTACATGATTTTTGCTCTATTTCACAACCTTTCTTGCCTCAGTGGTTAAATGAATCACTGTACTTGTTAAATTAATAACACGGTTGTTAAGTGAATCTGGCTTTCCCATTGACTTTGCTTGTCAAAAGGTCACAAAAAGATGATCACATGATCCCGGGACACTGCAACCATCATAAATGTGAGTCTGTTGCCAAGTGTGATGACCCGGGGCATGGCACAAAAGCAACAAAGTCACAAAAGTAGATAAGGTCCCTTTAATACCTCCAACTTGGCCCCCAATGTCCAGTTATCATTGGCTGGAGAGAAAAAAACTCTCCCAAGAACAGTTTTTAAAGGGAAGAAATTCAGTCTGAATCTAAAGTACATATAGATTATAAATAAAAACTAACACAAACCATGCTGCAGCAATTAATGAGACAGGGCAGGATAAGGAATTGCAGACTTCAAAAAATAACGAAACACACACAGTTGTGAGGACGCTGGAACCCAGATAAGACTTGACAAACAAAGATAATTCACGCTTTGCTTCCAGCAAGGTGCTGTGCACAAATGCCCTTTTTAAATCCTGTTTTCCCAGCTGCAGCTAATGAAGGGAATCAGGGCCCTTTTCTCCCCCGTAAACCACATAACTCACGTTGCTCCCTTCTCCGTTCCTCCTTGCATGCCCTAGGATGAAGAGGAGGTGGCCCTGGGTCTTCCTCTGAAGGCCCAGCTGGACTGTGCCCTTCCCCAGTTTCTTCCACAGCCACTGGAGCCACACTCCTACTCCCTGTCAGCTGCTCGACCTTCCCATCGGAATCAAATTCCAACAGGGGCATGACACCAAGCTTCTGAATTTGCTGAATGCTGCAGCAGTCGGGTGAAAAATGGTCATAAATTACTTCTTTCAGTGTCATTGTAACTTTGAATGGTTACTAAATGAATTGTTGTAAATTGAGGACTAAACATGAAAATTTCAGTTCTTGATTTCTCATCAGACCTGTCCCCTTTTTTCTATTTTTTTTTTTTCATACACAACAGTGGTGGGATTCAAGAAATTTTACTACTGGTTCTGTGGGCATGGATTGGTGGGCATGGATTGGTGGGGTGTGGAAGAGAAAGGATATTGTAAAATCCCCATTCCCTTCCCACTCCTGGGGGAAGATTACTGCAAAATCCCATTCCCTCCCCATCCCACTAACCTGCTTTCCAGCTCCGTTCTCCTGTGCAGGGCAACAAAAGAAGACCCAGCTGATCAGCTGGGACTCGGGAGGCAGAGAGTAGATGGGGGCGGTGCCAGTTGGAGGTGGTATTTGTGGTTCTCTGAACTACTCAAAATTTCCGCTACCAGTTCTCCAGAACTGGTCAGAACCTGCTGAATACCAACTCTGATATACGATTAAGAGACAGAATTTATATTGGAAATTTCTGCCTTCCTCATGAAAAGGAATAGTAACTTTTAGGTAAGTAACAGTTAAATAAACGGTACATTCTAAGACTTTTTTAAACATCGAAATATATGACATATGTACTAAAATAGTGGGGGTTTTAGCTGCAAAAATAGTTTGGAATTTGCATGAATTATGAGCCCTCCAGAGTCATTTGCTGAAATGGGCAGCTCTAAATATCACATAAATAAATAAAATGAGTCCATTTCACAGGATAGCTATAAATGTCCACAGCAGAGTCCAGTCTCCTTTATCAAAATACAGATGATCTATGATGTATAGCATGCAAGTTAAACTGCTCATTTCTTTTATTTTTGACATGTTCCTCTCCTAAAAAATATCCTGTAAAGGAAAACAGTGATCATTTTCAATTGTCCTGCTCTATCTGAATTCAGATTGTGCTAGTTGTTTTGCTTTTACCATACGTAAGGCACTTAAGCATGCTTTTAAAAACATAACAATAGGGTTATTTATCCATGGTTTGCTAGTAGATTCACATGTGGATACCATCTTAAATCAAGAACATGAGTGTTCACCTTTGCCTATATGTGTGTTTGTTTGTATTCCATTCATTTGAACAGTTATATTCTTTTTTGTTTCTAGGCACCAATTTACTTTCCTTAGTATCTTATCAGGATCCTTGCCCAACTGGACTTATAAATAATAATAATTTATTATAATAATGATACTAATTTATAACATTTGCCTACAAGGAAGAACTGGTGGAACCCTGAAATAGACAAAGTAATAGAAAATGAAAAGGCTCAAGTGCTTTGGGACTTTGAAATTCAAATAGACAAGCATCTGCCACATAACACCCCAGTCTTAACAATTGTTGATACGAAAGACAATGTCTGGATAGTGAATGTGGCAGTACTTGGAGACAGCAGAGTAGAAGAGAAAGGACTGGAGAAAGACACAAAATATAAAAACCTGAAAAAAGAAGTAGAACAAGTAGAGCAAAAATAGTACCAATAGTGATAGGTGCCTTGAGTGTATTTCCAAAATACGTGGAGTACCACTTGAACACCGTTGGCATTGGCAAAATCACCATCAGTCAACTGGAAAAGGCAGCTTTACTTGGACAGCTTGCATCCTGCAAGGATATCTTTAACACCATCAAAATTTTTCCCATTCCCATTCCTTGGGAATGACTCAACAGGTAGATACAAATGCCAAATCCAGTCTAAACACCTGACGGTCTATGCAACTAATCACAGTGATAATAACGTAATTTATATTTTATAAATATTATTGTATTCATTAAATTAATAGTTAATTAACTATAATGAATCAATTAAATTGTCCACTTATTCATGAATTGGGTTAAGTCTGTTGGGGTGACAGGTCATTACCTGGGATCATGAAATATGAGGAACTTAGCTCATCAGTTTAGGGAATTGGATTTTATTGGGTATCCAGTCATGAAACAAGTAAGTTCACCCTAAGATGGTCATTTTATAAAATCAGCTATGCCATGCTATCAAAATCTGAATTATTTACAATTTATTAATAATTTGGATTTGAAAGTCTGCAGAACTTAGCAATCAATCTAGACAGCATTCAGATTTTTAAAATACATGCATAGTATACAAAATGATTAATGTTAACAGGGTAACATACAATAGAACAGGGGTGTCAAACTCACAGTGCACGAACTGGATGCATCACATGCTGGCCACACCCAACTCCCAGTTTAGCAAAGGGGGGAAAAGGTTGCAATACATCATGTGACAACAATGTGACATCACGAGTTTGACACCCCTGACTAGAACAACAGCAAAAGACAATATGCTCCAAGTAGATACACCTCAATCTTTTACAGAGCTGGGTGAGGGGAGAAGCTTATTTTCAATTATCATTTATAGAGTTGCAGGGTCCAATCGAACAACCCCACAGAAGGCTGACTTCTTCAATTTAAAACATGATTTGAGTGTTCAATTCTATCAGAAGTTTCTCTCAAAGGAACAGTGAAACTTCATGCATGAAAAACATTGGAAATGAACTGAATCTGCGTGAGCTTTTTATTTTATTCCCAACTGACCTTTTTGTCAAAGATCTTGGTACGGTTTTTCTTTCTTTCTGTCGTGATTTTAGACAATATATTATCAACTAAGCATATTACAGCATGCTCTGTCCCAAAGGGATTAAGAATGTAAAAGCCTCCTTTTCCTCAGAAACACATGGAGGCATAATTCCAAAAAAGAGCAACCAATTTCAACATCACTCCAGGAGCCCCCAGATTAATTAGTAATGTGTTCCTCTTCCACCACACTGCTTTGAAACTATTTGCCTCTGGTGCTTCTGACAAACTGGCTGCAATTAATGCCATTGAGATGGAGATGGGCTCTCACAGAGCCTTAATGAGCAGGCAAGGTATAAAAATGCAGGAAAAACAGCTGATGTGTCATTTCCTTTGATATAATGTTTTTAAGTGCTTGCCTCAACAAAAGAGGTGACCAAGTAGTACATGATGCTGGTGTTGACATAACACCCCTGGGATAACAGTAATTCCAACACAAGCATATAAAAGATTGTTAATGCTTTTAAATTTCATGTATCCTACTTTAACTCAACCTTCTGCTGATGCGCTGCCCATGGCTTGCTAGCATTACATATGGAAGCAGGCTGAAAATGAGAGCAGTTTGTATGTATGTGCTTCTTTTTCGTTCACTTTTCTCCCTCTCACACACTCAGACGCATAAACATGCACACATTTTTATTTACAACAACCTTGGGAGGTAAATGAAGCTGAGAGTTAATGTCTTGAGCAAATTCACCCAGTGGAGACCTGCCCTCATTCAAAATGGCCTTAAGCACTGTTTGATCCACTAATTCTCGAGTTCAATTCAGAGCCACCTCTGATTTGAAGTCATATGAGTGCTACAGATAATAAGTATACAGTAAGTATACTTAATAGAATAACAGAGTTGGAAGGGACCTTGGACGTTTTCTAGTCCAACCCCTTACTCAGGCAAGAAACCCTGGCCTATACCATTTCAGGTAAAAGTAAACCCAGAAGTAAACTCTTTGCTTCCATCTAGTGGTTATCTGGATGTTTACTGGGCAGATATGGTGGCCTGATTCTCTTTCTCTGTCCTTATCCCCCTCCCTTCCTCCCTGCCTCCTTCCCTGCCTCTCCCCCCCCTCGAAACACACACACACAATCTTGACACATTTGATATCTAAGCTCATTGATTTGGTTTTTAAAAATGGCTTGAGTATATACTTCTGATCACCATGGATTTACAAAAATGCCTTTAGGTCTCAGTCTTGCAAAAGTTCCATGGTGGGGTGGGGGGTGGGGGACTGCCTAAAATGGTGTATAGCAATTTTGTGACTGTGCTCACTGTGGCACCAGGTCATGGAGACTCTTCCATAGTAATATTTGGGTACAGATATGCTCTACACACACACACGCACACATGAGAGAGAGAGAGAGAGAGAGAGAGAATTTCTATCTACTTATCATCTGTTTGTTTATTCCATTTCTATGGCTGCCCAGTGCATTAAAATGATTCTAGGTAGCAAACAATCATAATTAAATTAAAACAAATTATCATCACATTACAAAAATTAGAATATACATGGAAACCTCAGAAGGGTGTTATAATCTATGGTTGTTAACAGCCAAGACATGGGCCTCTTCACATACTTGAGGGTCTTTTATATTCACTTATATAATGAAACCTTTTAAAAAAAAAAAATTGTCCTGGAAAACAGATCTGAAAATTGTCATTTTTAATTGTTATATTCCACATGAATTCAGGTTGCACAGGCTGCCTTTCTATCCGGATAAGAATTAAGAACACGCCAAAAAAACACTATCATATTTTTATGATAATCCTTCAATAGTCTGTTTTTAACATGTTATTATTATTCTTATTTCCTGCCTAATCAAGCTACATCCTCCATATGTAGTTCCTCCTGCTTCCACAGTCAGCTTATTTAGACATGCTTAATACTGGGTTGACAATTTATTTAAACCTTGGTTTGTTGATTTATTAAGCAAGTCATATTGAGTTGATTAACACATAATGCTATTAGCATAGTGTTGCAAAGCATAAATGATGGGTTCACACATAACCTTAAGCTGAAACCAAGAAACCACGTTATGAGTTAGCACAATGTGGGAATCTATCCTACTTTGTGAGCTGGTGAATCATCTTAGTATCTCCTACTGCCAGTTTATGAAATGATGGGTACATGATTTCCCCAATTGACATTTAACAGAAGAGATATTAAGCAGCAAGATATTGATAGAAGGAAATTGCCTTCACTAGAGCAATGAAGCTGACTAGAAGAAACAGGTTGTTTTCACTCCAAAGTTCCTCTGTAAGTCCATGGAAGCTTTGTAGAAAAGAAGAACTAATAGCTTCACAAAAACACAGCAGCAAAAACACAGCAGCAACTTAAAAGTGATTTTTTTAAACGAAGAAAATCAGGAAATTGGAGAACTCCACAAATGGGGTTTCCACAAATATCTCCATCAAGTGCTAGGATATGCAATTTCAAGGGTACACCCTGTAGTAAAGGTAACCCTAATCCTCAGGTTTTAAGTACCCTTGCAGTATCTGTGACTCTTGAATTACTTTGATGTAGCCTATCACTGAATTTCAGAATCTCATCTCTCTTGAAGACCTTCCATACAGACAGAATAACAGTATAAAAGGTTGACAAGAGAATGAAGTTCTTCCAACATAATATATAGAAGTATTTCAGCAGATTACAATTTATAATCTTCAGTTGTATAGGAAAGGGAAGAATTGTGCCCAACAAAGAGCTTCTTTTTCCTTCCACTAAGAATTATCTCCTGAAAAACTCAAAAACTGGATTTCATTCCTATTATTCACACCACAGCTACCAAGCTGTTAGGAAAACCAGAAGTTCTTCATTATTCTTACAGGGATGCTTCCAGATTTGATGTGGAATTGGAACACATTTACTTTTGTAGCATTGTACCATTGGGGGAGGAGAGAAATAGCTAGGTAAAAATAAGTATGCAAGGGACAAAGGATACTTAGGCTTATGTAGTAGACACAGAAATGTATATATGAAATCAAATCATTCAGAGAAAAGTCCTCCAGGTGTATCATCTTATCATTATGACCAATTTTTTTAAAAAATGTTAAACACTGCTACTTTTTTAACATTGCTAAATCAGAGGTGGCATTCAGCAGGTTCTGACCAGATCTGGAGGACCGGTAGCAGAAATTTTGAGTAGTTTGGAGAACCGGCAAATACCACTCTGACTAGAGATTTTACAGTATCCTTTCCCTGCTACGCCAACCAAGCCACTCCCACAGAACTGGTAGTAAAAAAAATTGAATCCCACTACTGTGCTAAATGTTAAGCATTGCTATATTGAACTTTTTCTACAATTATAGGGCTGAAAGGAATCTTAGAGGTCTTCTAGTCCAATATCTTCCCCAGGACAGAAATCCTTAAACCATCCCCCAAAATCAACCGTCCAACTGTCTGTTGTCCTCCTTCCTCCTTAACTCTTCTTCCTATCAACTTTTATATTAAATATTTCTGGCCTGTATTGTCTTTAAAATGTCAAAATAATACAATAGTCATGGCAGTTTTTGAAAGACAAATTGTTCTTGGGTCTATCCAGATACAGTGGTCTTTCCATATAGCCACCATCTTCATTAACCATGCCATGGAGACGCTGCTCTTATCACTTCACAGTCCTCCTTGTAGAAAGATAGGTTGCTGATTGATACTTTTCCCAAACCATGTTCTTCCCTTACCATATTTACATTTTAAGGAAAAATTAATATGGAATTGAATTTGAGAACTCTCCAGTATACAGAACTTTATTGGCAAACCAAACATATAGTATTATGTTATATGTTTGGGGTGCAATGAATGACTGCTCGATTATTATTCACTGTGACTGAAAGTTGTCGTAGAACCAAACTGCAGGATTTGCAGCATTCTATGCAATTTCCTCTAATCTTTTTCTTAAATCTTTGTGAAAAGTAGCCATTAAATGGTGTAATCGGGAGAAAAGAAGAGTGAGTGGGAAGGAGGCAATTAATCAAAGGTTTCACAGAATTGTCCCTCAATCTATCTGTTGTTGAAGAGGAGAAAGGCAAAATAAAGGGAAGAGCTTTGGGGAAAAACTAGCCAACAAGGAAATAAATATGGCCATCCTTCCTGCTTTACAGTATCTACAGGTCGCTATTCATTTACAAAAATGAATACAAAATACAAAAAAAAACATATTAAATGCAGCTTAAGAACATTATAAAAAATTTCTATGATAGATTCAATTTTGTCTACCCATTTCCCTCCATTAGCAACATTCAAGCAGAATTTGTATAGGAGATGACCAGGCTGAGCCCAAGGTCAAATGCATCATCAGTCACGCATCCACAAGAGATGTAACTCCAGCCCACTTTGAATTCCTTTCTATTCTTAACTCCCACTAATTTCCCTTGATCATTAGTAGTTCAGATTCTTGTAGAGAGCTTAAGCTTACAATAAATCTTTATACACCATTGGAACTGCCTGAATCTCCTGACTTCCCTGGTGCTTGACAATTTGGTTACTTCATCCACAGAGATGAGTTGTATTAGAATAGCTTCATCTGTCCCAGAGAGGTAGCTGCAAATATATATGATTTTATTATCAACCTATTTAAAAGTGCAAAAGTAAATAGCAGAATTAAAGAATACACACATCAACAATGTTACCGAATGTAGCAATAAAAGCAGGCGAGAAGCATTTTTGAAGTCATATTATTGCACACATTTCATAAGAAAACAAACAATTGGACAAGTTTTACCTTACAGAAGAAAAAAGTTAAATAATTTGTATTCTTCTTTGTATCTTATCCATCTCTTGACTAACAGCAATAGCATTAAGACTTATATGTCACTTCACAGCACTTTACAGCCCTCTCTAAGCAGTTTTACAGAGTCAACATATTGCCCCCAACAATCTGGGTCCTCAGTTTACAGACTGGAAGGAAGCCAGTGAGACTCGAAATGCTGAACTGTTGGCAATCATTACAATTAAATCTATGAAATTGGGGGATAGTTTACAAACTGATTGGTATAAAAAGAATATTGAGGCTTTGCTCACTTTTTAAGTTGAGGTGTGCAGTCAAGCTTTTTAAAATAAATTTTTGTCTTCTAGTTTTAATGAACCCAGATTTCAGTTATCACCCACTTGTTCTAACTATAGACCTAATTCCTGGATAAATGTGGATACTAAGATTTTAAAAGCCACCTTGGCCTGTAGATTATCAGCATGCTCTTCAAATTTAATTGCAAGCTAAATTTATACAATAACAGAATTTTAATTGATGCTCATGCTTTAACTCAAAATTAATAAGACCTAGTCACTATAATTTCTTTGGAAACCAAGACAGTATTTGATATGATCTCTTGAGAGTTTGTGAAGTGGGCCTTAATTTATTTTGGGATTTTGTCTGAGTTTTACATTTTGCATTGATATAATTTATTCAACTCCTAAATCATGTGTGATTATTAATGGTGCCGCTTTCTCTCTGGTTAAATTTATGGTGAGGTATATGTCAGGGGTGTTCTTTTTCTTTTTTTCTTTTTAATTGGGCTTTAGAACTTCTTGCCTGTATGATTAAACATTTCTGAAAGTATTGATGGAATTAAAGTATGGTGAGCAAAGTGGAACATTTCATTATATACTGACAATATTTTGTAAATAGAACAGAAATTTATATCCCTAATCTTATCTCATTAACTTTGATCTTGCCTGGTTGCTTTAAAAATGGGTATAAACAAAACTTGATATCACAAAATCACAATAATAATTTAGTAAAATATAAGGTTTGAGGTTTTAGATTATATTTTGACTGCTTTATTTTTATGTTATATCTCAGAAATCCTTCTCAGTTAATATAGTTAAATATATCCTGTTTTGATCCATATGCAAGATGATCTAGAGAGATGATCTTGAATTTCTATGAATATTTGGGGTTCATTAAGTTTGATTGAGGTAAACATAAATCCAAGGTTAAATTATATTTTGAGAGGCCTTGCCACATTTATTCCAACACATTACTTTCAACAAATATCGAAGGTACTAAATACATTTCTTTAGCAAAGACAAAATACTGTAAGATTTTCATTTCATAATTACTGCTACTCACATCCAGCTCTAAATCCCAACTCTGAGGAAACTAGTTTCATTTTTTTTTCTAGAATTAAAAGACAAGTTTGATTTATCTGAGTGCTTCTTGGCAGTATACTCAATTTAAGAACTTGATATTTATTTAAACCAGGCACAACTTGGGAAACTATATAAATTAAAGGTTGGAAATCATCATCTATGGCTCCTAAATACTAAGGCTTTTTTATAGCAAGCTGAAGGAAAACATGAGAACGAGACTCCAGAATCAAAGTGACTTTGTCATTGTGTCATGTGGTTCCCCTACATGTACACCAACACTAAGACATTTACTGATATAACTTACACTGCTCAGTAATCCGCTCCTTCTAAAGCAGATGCTTCCCTCTATGGCAACCAAATCTCAAAGTCTTTGCAAAGTCCTTCCTCAGGTTGACTAAAACTTTCTCTTCTGAAACAAATCATTAGTTTCATTTAAAAAATACTTTGGTAGACTGTTAGTTTTTCTGCCATGAGGGCATTTGTTGTTTAATTGATTATTGGTTTTGGAGCTACAGATAGACCTTGTTTAGAATAGAATAAAATAGAATAGAATAGAATAGAATAGAATAGAATAGAATAGAATGGAATGGAATGGAATGGAATGGAATGGAATGGAATGGAATGGAATGGAATGGAGTGGAGTGGAGTGGAGTGGAGTGGAGTGGAGTGGAATAGAGTAACAGAGTTGGAAGGGACCTTGGAGGTTTTTTAGTAGTCCAACCCCCTGCTCAGGCAGGAAACCATAGCATTTCAGACAAATGGTTATTCAATCTCTTCTTAAAAACTTCCAGTGTTGGAGCATTCACAACTTCTGGAGGCAAGTTGCTCCACTGGTTAATTGTTCTGTCAGGAAATTTCTCCTTAGTTCTAAGTTGCTCTTCTCCTTGATTAGTTTCCACCCATTGCTCCTTCAGGTTCTTTGGAGAATAGCTTGACTCCCTCTTCTTTGTGGCAGCCCCTGAGATAGCAGGACACTGCTATCATGTCACCCCTAGACCTTCTTTTCATTAAACTAGACATACCCAATGTATAGGTAGGTGTCTCATTTAGCAACCTTTCAGAGTTATGAAGAAGATGAAAAAGAAATTTTCCAACCCGTCCTCACGTTTACAACCTTTGCAAGCCTAAAGCAAAGGAAGCTGAAATAAGATCATAAAATTGTGATCTTTCATTTACTGACCTCTTCAGTTAATTATTGAGTTGTTAATTCCAATTATAGTGGTTAAATGAAGACTGCCTGTACTTTACAATTTCAAACACAACTCCTCACCACAAGGGCCATTTGTATAATTTGGTTTTGTCTGTGAAGAGTCTCAGTCATCCAGGTCATAGTTGTCCCAAGGGTGATTTTTCAAGTGGCAACCGGACTTTCTGGTTTTTCTTTGAAGTTGTTTCATTTCTCATCCAAGAAGCTTCTTCAATTCTGACTGAATGGTGGGGAACTGAAGGATTCTCCACCATCCAGGCAGAGCTGAAGAAGTTTCTTGGATGAGAACCAAAATGCCTTCGAACCAAAACAAGAAAGTCAGTTGCCTCTTGAAAAAGCACCTTTAGGATAATTTGTTTGCTTGTTTGTTAAATACAAATAAGATCTCAGCAACAGTTCCTGTGCATAATTTGTGATGTAGGAAGTAATTATAGTCAAATTATTTTCCTGAGAATAGCAGCATTGTTTTTAATTGGCACTGCTTTTATCTGCTTAAGGAGAAAAATCCTAGGCATTGAAGTCAGAATGAACAGGTTCTGCTGTATTTCATTTACCCTGATCTCAAAATTCTGAGGGGGGGGGGGAGAATTGAAATTTAGCTATTGAGTATAAATCAAACTTTGTGCCTTAGCATTTCCATACAGAGTCTTTGCTGAGGCTGTGCCTTAGTTTAATGAATCAATGGTGTACTTTCTTTTATTCAACCTGCTTTCTTAGTGCATGTTTTCCATTTCAGTTTCTCTCTCTGGGTTGGTTGCTTGATTAAAATTTATTATTTTTCCCTCATTTTTTTTTCAGTGAATAGGCCATTTTAATTATCTGGGTTTTTGTTTTTTTTCACACTAATTATATACTAAATTTAGTTATCACAGGATATCTTAAGCAGGTAAAGGATTTTATTGGAGGAACATTCTGTGCCAGCTATGTTTCTTAACTGTTCTGGTGGGCTTCAATGGGCCTAAAATATCAAGGAGTAATTTAGCTGTATATAGATTATTAATTCTCAGGGCGTTATATAGATAGAAGTGAGGCAACCAACACTTTTTCATGTCTCTGCCAAAATTTTGTTTTTATTATGAATTTTGAAATTTGTATTTAATAATTTGGACCATGGGTGCAGAGAATATTTGGTAGTCTTGCCTATGCCTATGTCTAAATTATGGGCAAGTCTCTCATGACCACCATTTAGACTTTTAAAATATATTCTTACACCATGGTGGATTCAATTTTTTACTACCAGTTATGTGGGCATTTGGGGGAGTGACAGGGATCTGTCATGACCAGTCATTTATTTGCCAGTTCTTCTAAAATACTACCTACTGCACCAGAACTGGTCAGGATGCTGCATACCTTTTTTGCTGGTTTACTACAAGTCTTCTAAGACTGGGCCATCTTGACAGTCATTGGTGAGAAGGTATATCTCCCCACACCTTCTTCCTTGCAACCATTTTGTGAAGGATACTGTAAAATCAACATCCAATATTGGCTCAGAAACTATGTGTCAGGGAACATTTGCCTGTTCTTCTAATACTAACTGACTGCGGAGGAGAAGGCAGAGCGAGCATTCAAGTCTTTTTCTATCTTCTCCTTGAGTTGTAATCTGAATAGAGCTGTTTTAAAGGTCAACTTGGAAAACAAAGCTTCAGCACTGAAATGAAGAACAAATCTTTCAATATGTCTGAGTGTTTAAAATACAATTATCACAGATGTTTCTTTAATTTTTTGTTCACAGTTGGTGGAATGATTTTTAAAGCTTCAATAATCAGAGGTCTACCATTTTTTCAATGGAGATACTAATCTCTAAAATATGATTGTGTATTTTGGCTTTCAGTAACATTCTCTTCCAATGGCTCAACTCAATATGAATGTAAAAAGTGTCATGACCCAAAAAATAAGATAATAGATGCTGCATTATGGGAAGTTTCATACAAGATTCTGCACCAGTTTGAAAATCACTTCCAAATTCTATGTTCCCATGACATCACAGTTTTTATTATGGCTTTGTTGTTTTGAAATTCTGTTATTCCATTTCCTTATGGGCTTCTGAGTTTCAGAGAATTTAGTCTGAGCTTCAGATTCTGTAAAAGCTCAACTGATGACTTTGCAGCTCCCTTTCAAGTAGATAAAACCATCTTGGCTTAAACTGGTAAATGCATTGGTGCAGTTACTGGGGTCTGTACCTCTCTTGTTTTTTCCCCTGTATTAATATACCAATGGATAACTATCAGATTTAGAAAATAATTTAGGAATGTATGGATACAATAATAAAATTTGGAGAGTTATATATATATTACTGAAATTATTTATTTTTCCAGAGCTTTTGGGACAATAAATTTATAGGAAAATGATGCTTATTTATTTCACAGTAGAATCAGAGGTGGTATTCAGCAGGTTCTGACCAGTTCTGGAGAATCGGTAGTGAAAATTTTGAGTAGTTTGGAGAACCGGCAAATACCACCTCTGACTGGAGATTTTACAGTATCCTTCCCCTGCCACCAAGCCATGCCCCAGAACTGATAGTAAAAAAATGTGAATCCCTATCATGTCCCTCTCAGAATCTGATTCAGAAGGAGAGGCTGAACAGCTGACAGGGAGGGGAGTGTGGTTCTGTTGTCTGTGGAAGAAACTGGGAAAGGGCAAAGTCCAGCTGGGCAGAGCAGGGGAGAGGTAGAGCAAGGGAGAGGGAATTCAGAGGAAGGCCCAGGCCCACCCCCTCTTCATTCTAAGGCACACGGGATGAATGGAGAAGGGAGCAACATGAGTTGCGTGGCTTACGGGGAGGAAAGGGCCCTGATTCCTTCATTAGCTGCAGCTGGCAACAGTGTTTAAAAAGGAAGCTGCACTCAGCAAGCTGTTGGGAGCAAATCGTGAATTTATCTGGTATCGGCGTGGCTTATCTGTCTTCCTGGCATCTTCCCAACTGTGTGAGTTTTGCTGTGCTTTCAAGTCTGAAATTCCTTCTCCTGCCCTGTCAAGTTAATTACTGCAGCTTAGTTTGTTTGGATTTTTAGTTACATTTTGTATGTACCTTGCTTGGACTGAATTTTCTTTAGTTAAAGGCTGTTCACTTTAAAGACTGCCTTCTCCTCCGCATTGTCACTCTTAGTATTAGATGATTTCCTTTTCTTTCTTTCTTTTTTTTAACACAGGAACAATGTTCCCCTGACACATAGTTTCCAACATTTTTGAGCCAATATTAAATGTTGACAATTACAGTGTAGATGCTATCACAAAATGGTTGCAAGGAAGAAGGTGTGGGGGAGATATACCTTCTCAAAATGACTGCCAAGATGGACACAGTCTTAGAAGATCAGTATTGTACATAAACCAGCAGGGATAGGTGCAGAACAGAGGTATGCAGCAGGTTCTGACCAGTTCTGGAGAACCGGTAGTGGTAGTAGTTAGAAGAACTGGCAAATACTACCTCTGACTGGAGATTTTACAGTATCCTTCCCTTGTCACTCCCACCAAGCCATGCCCACAGAACTGGTAGTAAAAAAAATTGAATCCTACCACTGGTGCAGAATATATTTTAAAAAGTCTAAATGGTGGTCATGACAGATCACAATTTGTGAAACCCCCATAATTTAGACAATGGGTAAAGAGAATATTTGGTAGACTTGCCCCATAGGCAAGACTACCAAATATTCTCTGCACCCATGGTCCAAATTATTAAATACAAATTTCAAAATTCATAATAAAATCAAGCTGCAAATAAACAAGGGAATAGTGAGGCCAGCTGCAATGTTGTATTATTTAATAGAGAATAGTTATTCACTTTATTAAGTAGTAACTATTTTATTAACTTTAGCAAATTTTAATTTTATTAATTTATATCACTGTTTAGAAGTTCAGAATATGTTGCATGCATGTACATTACACTAAGTACTCCAGCCAGGACTTATGATAGCATGTTACAAAAATCAAATAATTTTGATTTATTCAATAAAACAGGTCTAAATCAATCCATAATTTTAGCTTCTATTTTTATTAATCAGGCCATAAAATCTTGTTACAGTATCTTCAATATCCTGCATCTACCACTATTCCTGGGTCTTTCCAATTCCTTTGCCATGTATTTTTCATGTTCAGTGTGTTGATCAGTATTGCTATTTTTTTCTCCTTTTTTAATACTCCATTCTGGTAAGACAAAACACAACAATTTACTGAAAAATAATAGAATTGTAGCTTCAAGCTGTTTTATAGCAACCAGGAGTATACTCCAAGAATGGCTTGTGAGTCTTGAGGAAGTGAGAATATGTTGTATTAATATTGGCTATCTTATGTATTACATGGAATCAGAAGCATGAAAGCAATAGGGGAACAGTGATAACTATTCTCTATTAAATAATACAACATTGCAGCTGGCCTCACTATTCCCTTGTTTATTTGCAGCTTGATCTCACTGAGAGCCTTCAATGCAAACTAAATCTTATTTTTGCCCTGCACAAATGAATGAGAAATGCATCGGAGAACAGTTGTTATTTAAATAGTTCGTCTATCACGTAGCAGTTAAATGCTCATCAATAAGACTGGCAGCTTAGAAATAAACTTTCTACAGTACAAGGATCTATACATATACTGAAGCACATATGTGTATTCCCTCTGCACTAGATATACTAGAGCTGTGGTGGTGAGTGGTTAGAATGCAATATTGCAGACTAATTCTTCTGACTGTCAACTGCCAGCAATTTAGCATTTCAAGTCTCACGGGCTCAAGGTTGACTCAGCCTTCCATCCTTCCGAGGTCCGTAAAATGAGGGCCCAGACTGTTGAAGGTAATATGCCAACTCTGTAAATCACTTAGAGAGAGAGGGCTGTAAAGCACTATTAAGAGGTATATAAGTCTAAGTGCTATTTCTATTGCTACATCACCAGAGTTCTGGAGGCAAGAAGAGATAAACTAGCTTTTGGGATTTTATTACCTTTTTAGTAATTGCTCCCTGTGTGTAGTTTGCATCTGACAAGACATTTTGCTGTCTGAACAAAAAAATAACCAAACAAACTCTAACCCTTGTTTTATGTAGAAAAATGTACTTAGATAGACAACTAAGGTAGATACTGTAGGATGCAGTTGATATGCACGCTATCCTAGGGCATTGAAAACAAAGTTGGCTTTACATTTAATTGAGTCTCTCTCTTTCTCTCTCTCTCTCTCTCTCTCTCTCTCATATGCGTGTGTATGTATGTATGTATGTATGTATGTATGTATGTATGTATGTATGTATGGATGGATGGATGGATGTGTATACACACACACACACACACAAAGCAATATTCAGTATATAAATATTTAAAATAGCACATAAACTGCAACTAATCAAACAATGCCTTTCTCTGCTTTTACAACTTTTTCTATATTTGCTTTCTTAAAATGCTAGAACATGATAAAAAATGGAAAGTGACAGATAAGTTCAAACCAAAAACAGTTTATAGTTAGAGCATCCTGATAAAGCCCAAGCTATCAAAAATCTGATAATGCCCAGCCTTCCAACATATCCAGCTGCCTGCTGGCCATTTCATGTTTGTATAAAGAGTCAAAGTGTTTGACTCTTTTCATGTATGTATAAAGAAAGATGGAACTGAATCACTGGTGGGATTCAATTTTTTTTACTGTGGGCGTGGCTTGGTGGGTGTGGCATGGCTTGGTGGGCATGGCAGGGGAAGGATATTACAAAAATCTCCATTCCCACCCCACTCCTGGGGGAAGGTTACCGCTGGTTCTCCGAACTACTCAAATTTTCCGCTACCGGTTCTCCAGAACTGGTCAGAACCTGCTGAATACCACCTCTGAATTGAATAGCTTGATAGCATCATGACTTGTTCTGTCCTTTCTTCCTTCCCTCCTTCCCTCTCTCCCTCCCTTCTTTCCTATTTATTTTTGTTTGATCAAGCCCTTTTTTTGACACACTAAGTATGTCAGTTCACTGCATGTAAAGTACTGTCATCTCTAACTGCAGGCAGGTCTATATTAGAAACCCTAACTTTCATAGAATAAGTTGGTTCTATGGCTTTAGTTGGAACCATCACATACTGATCAAAACACGAATTGATCAAAGTTGCCCATCAAAGTGGGTGAAATTAAGGCAGGAAATCTGTCTAAATTTCTCCATATTACTATACAGCACTATGAAAAAGAAGTTCAAACAAACTATTGTCACCACATGTCAAACATGTGTCACCACATGTTTGTAAATTTTCAGATTCCATGGGAGTAATTGGTTTATTTATTTATTTATTTATTTATTTGATTTGCCAATTGTTTACAAGATAATAAGTATAAGTGTATACATAGTTGTGAATACATGAAATGGGTACATATAAGAAAAATAAAAGAAGAATAAGAGAAACAATAGGACAGGGACGGTAGGCACGTTGGTGTGCTTATGCATGCCCCCTACAGACCTCTTAGGAAAGGGGTGAGGTCAATAGTAGACAGTCTAAGGTTAAAGTTTTTGGGGTTTGGGGAAGAAACTACAGAGTCGGGTAGAGTATTCCAGACATTGACCACTCTATTGCTGAAGTCGTATTTCCTGCAATCAAGTTTGGTGCGGTTAACTTTGAGTTTGTATCTATTGTGTGCTCTTGTGTTGTTATGGTTGAAGCTGAAGTATTCATTGACAGGTAGGACATTGCAATGTATGATTTTATATACCATGCTTAAATCAGACCGAAGACGGCGTAATTCAAGGTTTTCTAGTTCTAGAATTTCAAGTCTGGTGGCATAAGGTATTCTACAACGAGTAGAGGAGTGGAGAACTCTTCTTGTGAAATATTTCTGGACTTTCTCAATTGTGCTAATATCAGATACGCAATGTGGGTTCCAGACTGATGAACTGTAATGGTTCCAGATTGTGGATGCATTCTTTAAGTTAGCCCATTTTAGATCAGTTGATTCATAAATTGTTGCCTTTCCATTTGCCCAGGGTAAATTACAAATGGACAAACAGGGGAGTTTTAGTAGTAGATAGATGGAAGAGCTAACATTCATTTCAGAAGTACAACCTGGTATCAACTTATTTGTTGTGGAAGCATATAAAAGTAGGAGTCCATAGGCTGGTTTATGTTGTGCTGCTGTGAATGGTAATAATCAAAGAAGGAGAAATGAGTTTTGGGGGAAATTTGGATGAATGATTCAGAAGAAAGGATTATTCTACTGGGTGACTTAAACAAATGGATGGAGAAAAGATATGAGACTGCGGGGGTGGAGGGAACCAGACAATATAGAGAACAAGGAATGGATTAGAATAATGATTCACAAGTATTTGCTTAAAAAAGGTCTGTTTCAAATACATTGCTTAACCATAAGCCTCATCATGGCAAGGAAATGAATATAAAACTGATTGTAATTGTTTATGATGAAATTAGTGAAGGATACAAGGATGATCCCAGATGGTTGAACTATGGAACTTCTAGTATGCATGCATGAGATAAGATAATGGTTCTATTTTTCCTGTCTGAGAATTGTATAGATTTACATTAAAAGGAAGTATAAAAATGATGATTAGTGGAAAGATGAAAACTGCAGGAAACAATGACTGAAGGGGAAAAAAAGATCAGTATGAAAGGTTGTTTATATGCCCATAGGGAAAAAAGATAATTGCAAAAATTGTAGTCAAGGAGAGCATGAAATAGTTATCATTAAGAGACATTCTGCACTCTGAATATTATTGTTTTCCTGCAAAAAAAATATAGTAGGATGGTTAGGTATGTTGTATGCATGTAACTCCATTTCTTTGAAGTCTGTAGTAAAAAGAAAATGATTCCTAAAGATCTTAGTGTTGTTCTGTGAAGAATTTACTTCACAGTGAAGAAGAGTTTGAACACCTTCAGAAAAAAAACTGAGAATATTGTTTCTGGAAGAGATGTTTGGGCCAAGAGGAATGTAGAATAGCTGGTACTGGTATGGATTTCAGCAGATGTGATTAACACAAGAAAATTCATGACTTTCAATTGTGATTGCCAGCAGATGAAAAGAAAAAGAGGGAAAATTCAATAAAGTATAATTTTTCAAAGAAATACACTCTGGCCAATTCGGGGTAAACTGTTGATAATGGTATCAAATGAAAGTTTTATCTCTGGTTAGAAGTGAAATCTGTCTGGAATCTAGAATAAAAGTATCCTTTGTTTTGTTTTTTTAATTTGCAAGGTTTAAGCACCATTATCTTTCTTCAAAATAGTTAATTTTGAAAGTGAATACATTTTTCACTTGAAAATTCACTTTCAACAAATTACTGAAATTTTGTGACTTAAACCTTAAAGCATTATGGTGCAAAACAAAATGAATTTCTCCTATCTTTTTTCATCCATTGCTCATTCAAGCTAAAACAGAAGAAAGAAAATAGGCTTAATTTTGATTGAAAAATAAATATCAAAGACATTTTTAAGTACTTCTTCTCCATCTGCTCCAAAGGAGGCACCACTGGAACTCCTATAATGCATCATATACAATTTTATATTTAGCTTGGTCATATGAAGAACTGAAAAAATATTTTTTCTAATATGAGTTGTTATACTATATTATGAGCAGACAAAGCTACCAAATGTTGGCAAATATTTTTTTAAAAACTAAATAAACTTTGCAGAATATCACACTAGGTACATTAATATTTCACAGGACATGATCACAATTCAAAATTACCTCAATAGCCTTTAAGTTTGGACTAAATCCATCCTCTTTGAGAAGTATAAGGTCTTGCATCTCAGTAAAAAAAAAAATCAAATGGACAAAAGTAAAGGAAATAGGTCTTAACAGCTCAGTGTGAAGAAGACCTTGGAGTACTAGTAGACCACTGGTTGAACATAAGCCATCAGTGTGATGTTACAAGAAGAGATGTGCTGGCTACCATCTTGGCTGGCTTTAAAGAAGAGTTGGGTCAATTCATGGAACTTAGATGGATCAATGGCTATTAGCGTGACTACCTCTGATTTCCTTCTGCAGTTGGTTGATCACTGTGAGAAAAAAATGCTAGACTAGATGAGCTAGGGATCTAATCCAGCAGAGCACTGTTTATACAGCAACTAAAAAAAACCAATGCAATCTTGGTCTGCATTAGCAGAAGAATAGAATCCACATCATGGAAGGTAAAATTCCATCATGTTCTGCACTGTCCAAATTACTTTAAAAGAAATACTTTGAAATGTTGTGATGATAAGGGATGTCTCATATGAGGAACAGTTAAAGATCAATAGACGTTTATTTCTGCAAAAGAGAAGAGGGAAGATATGATATGTGGACAATAGATATCTAATAGGTTAACATGTGCAAAGGAGGAGGTTGTGTTGTCAATGTTTATGGTCAAGATTCAATTAAAAATAAGGTTATGATATTCAGATATGATGATGATAAAAGATAAATGCTATTGAACAGTGGGACAATTTGCCTATAAACCCCTGTGGAAGATTTCAGTACTGCAGTAATTCCTTCAGAAATTTTATTTAACCCTATAATTACAGTAAAGAAGTAGGATTGTCTACCTGTCTATTCACACTTAAGTTTTGAACATTTTAACTTAAACAAATTAAAAAATCATTTATCCTAACCATGTCCATTGGGATCTATCTAACATCTTTTCCTTTCAAGAATCAACCATTTATTTCTATTATTTCCCTACTGCTCTTCAACCAATTACCAATGCACAAGAGGATTATCACTTCTGTTTTCTCATGACTGCTTTTTTTCTTAGGATCTCTGGGATTGTTCAAGTAAATAATATGTATTGATGCATAGCTTCAGGCTTTACCTTTGCAGAAGCCACATTGGTTCTTCTCCAGCAAGACTTGTTCTTCTGAGTCATGTTTTCTTTAATAATACTTTTCACCATAATTACAGCTTGAATTACTAAGTAGCCAAAGCTTAATATGATCATTCTTCTGTTGTGAAGCTTTGAACCTTTTAGAAATTGTTAAGCCTGAATGATTACAGCAGAATACCACGGCATTTAGTTTTGCAAAGTTCCTTTGAAATATCTGCTACTGAAGAGAATTGTTTTCATTCTCCAATCCTTTGTGGTCTGCCTTATTGCTACTGTGTGTCAATTACAATAAAATATTCATTCACAATAAAATAGATCAACATATTTTCTGAAGCACTTTTGCTTCTTCGCATTGAGACACATACAGAGAGAAAGATGCAATAAATATTCCCCTTCATCTAAATTAAATGTCTATGTTCTTTGCATATCTTAAGATCTACTATATATTTTCAAACCACCTCTTAATTCATACTGAAATGTCTGTCCTTGATTTGCAGTCACAGAAATGCATCTTTTGGCATCTTAAAGGTTGACATTTATTGTATCATAAGTTTTCACAGACTAAAGAGTAGATAGCTTTGGAGGATATGATGGGCTATAATAAATCTGTGGTCCTTCTCTGTTCTTGGGTTTTATTTTGGTTAATAAAAGGGTTTCTTTATTTAAATTAAAACTCTAAAGAAAAGCTAAAGACAGAAAATTATTCTGTCTTTATGTGGCAGTTTTATACCAAATTTACATGATGTCATTTTGGGCAGCTCTGTCAGACACAAAACAGGCATACTACAAATGCTTGCCTGGGCTTTTACCTCCCACAATATGAAGTAATCTTTGTGTTAAATACATGATTGTCTCTTATGTTTAAAACTGTACCTGGATTGAAAAAAATGAAAAGGCAAGAGAGGCTGAGCTATTGACAGGTGGACTCCAAAATCAGAATAGAGTAAAACATTTAGTATACTAGCTTCAAAGCTAGATGCCCTTGACAGATAATAACTACCTGTAATTTGTCTGAAACAAAGAAAAGTATTTTATCCTTCTTAAACTTGATGAGATTTGTCCAAAATAGAGAGGCTGCTCATATTTTAGCTACTGGCTTATTCCTTAGCCAAAGTGACAGAATGTAAAAAGCACTGCCAACTTCTACAACAGACTGTCTCCCCAGAAGGCAATATTATTTGATGCATTTAGTTCATTTACTGCAAAGCCTCACTGAGTGGGAACATGAAACCAATCCATATAAATGAAACTTTGGAAAAGTACAGGGGTTTTAAAGCAGCATAAAGGTAGCATCTGGATATTAGTGCATGCATATATGTCAGATTCCAGAACACAGAGGCTGCTTAAAATTATACGTTCTACTGTTCTTCTCTATACTTTGCTATTATTGTTGGTAATAAAACACTTTTTCATTCACTCACTTAATTCTAAGCATTTGTACCCTTTGAATGAAAAGGGTCCTAGTGATTATTGCCTATAATTGGAACAATCTTTCCTTCCCCATAAGTTGAAAGTCTAACAAAAGGACCAATATAATGCAAAAGACAGAATGGCTGTGAACAACAAGCACACTCAGTTCAGTTACTAGTCCATTAAAATAACACAGCAATTCTTACAATGATCTATTGTAAGAGATTGATATTGAAAGATCTAGTAAACTTACTGCATCCCAAAATTCTACACCTTGTTATATTAAGTAGTTGTGCTATTTATCCTCCAAGGAGCTCAGATTTCTCATCCATCTTTGATTCTTTCATTCACCTTCATGATAACTATATAGATCTCCAAGCTTTTAATCAAGGAACATACTGTTGAAGTTGGAAGACTTTTGTGTGTTCACCATTGAAAGCAGGAATTTGATCTAAGCAATAATTAGTGATGCAGGTTTTATAACAGGAAGCAGATTAATTTAGAGGAAATTCATTATAGGCATAGGCATTATAGGCATATTCCAGCGTGGAATATGGCTTCCAAAGCTGACAGTCAATGCAGGTACACCTGGGAAGTTAGGCAGAAGGAAGGGACCTTAACTTCACATTATCTTAAAGAAAGGGCTGATCTCCACTTCCTGCTTGTCACCTAATACATTAGAAAGACAGGAATGGATTTAAAAGCTCCACATCAAAAGCAGTATTTTCCTGCCCCGGCCCCCTCCTTTAGCAAAAGCAGAGCTAAAGCAGTCTTGTCCATCTGCTGTGCTTTATTCTGCCTCTGTTCCAACTGGTTAGTGTGTCTTCTAGCAGGCATTTCCCCAGTCCCTGTTCTCTGTCCCTGTTCTCTGGGTTGCCTAGCAAGAAAGTCTAGCTCTTACCCACCCCCTGCAAGTTAGATAGACCATGATATGCTGGCTATTTCTTTTTCTTCATTTTTCTTTTAACTGAATGAAACTGAATGAGTTCCAAGGACTAGAAGCCTCCCCTCTTCTTTCTTTCTTTCTTTCTTCTTTTTTTTCCCCTCCCCCCCCCCCCCCCCCCCCCCCCCCCCCCCCCCCCCCCCCCCCCCCCCCCCCCCGCCCTCAAGGGCCTCCAAGGTCTCTTCCAACTCTGCTATTCTATTCTATATTCTAACCCATTCTCCAAAGCACCTGAAGGCAGGACAAGAAGCAATGGGTGGAAACCAACCCAGGAGAGAAGCAACCAGGAACTAAGGAGGAATTTCCTGCTAATGAGAATAATTAATCAGTGGAATGATTTCCCTCCAGAAGGTGTTAGTGCTCCTATCACTGGAGGTTTTTAAGAAGAGACTGGACAACCATTTGTCTGAAATGGTATAGGGTTTCCTGCCTGAGCAGAGGGTTGGACTAGAAGACCTCCAAGCTCCCTTCCAATTTTGTTATTCTGTTTTCTATTCTCCAAAGCACTGAAGGCAGAACCAGAAACAACAGATGGAAATTAATCAAGGAGAAAAGCAACCTGGAATTAAGGAGAAATTTCCTGCTAATCAGAAGACAAGGAGACCTCCAAGGTTCATTCCAACTCTGCTATTCTATTCTATTCTATTCTATTCTATTCTATTCTATTCTATTCTATTCTATTCTAGTTTCCCCTTCTAGTCCAAGTGACCGGAACGGTAAAACAATTGTCTTCTTTGTTTCTAGCTCACAAGATACGCCCACAAAAAAACAAAGCAATTAGCGTTTTTCTGACATGACTGGGAGGGGAAAACAAATCCAGCCCATGGTGATCGGAATATCCAGTTCTAATTGTGACCAAAGTGACACAAGGATTTGAAACCTGAAAAGCCAACTTCCTCATAGAAGATGAGCAGCTGAAGTTGCAATAAAGAAAAGTTCAAAGAGCAGACAGAGTAATCGTTTTCTGGTCAGCCCATCCAAGAGTCAAGATGCCGACAACTCCGTTCCGGGCAGTAGAATAAAAAAGCAACTGGTAAGTTCACATTTTCAACATGAAGTCATGGTTCTGCAATTATTCATGTTGAGAAAACCAGTGCCAAATTGACAGCTTTGAAATCTGGTCCCTTTGCACCCTAGTCATATATGTCAACACATCACAAAGTGGCAAAAGTTCAACAGCTTTATATAATTTCTAGAACCAGGAAAGTGTATTGTTATCATTATTACAATAATTGGAGATAGGCTCTATATCATAGAGGACTTTATAGGTAATCAGCACCACCTTGAATTGTATTTCAAAGCCAACTGGCAGCCAATGCAGCTCACGTAACAACAGTAATACATGGGCGCTCTGAAAGGCAACCATTATTTCTCATGCTGCTTCATTTTGAATTGGCTGTAGTTTCTTTTTTTTTTTTTTTTTGAAACAAATTTTATTGATTTTAAAGACAAACAAACCATCGTTAACCATTAAATACATAAAACCTCTCCATTATTATTAATTTTACAAGTCAAATAAAATATTATTTTATACAACATAATTCTATTTTTCACCATTTCAATATAACCATATAGATATCTCTTAACAAATTTCTCATTATTTCTCTTTTCGTATTCAATTTCATTAATTATTATTACTTTTCTATATTTATCCAGTTTATAATCATCATCTTCATTCCTCTCTGTCTTGTTTAACATTATTCTCATCCAACATTCCTCCGAGGTTTTATTAATTCTCAAAGAAAACATAGACACACAAAACACAAAAATATAAAACTTCTTTTAAGAAAGTAGTTTGGCCCCAGATTACCTCTCTTTGTATGGACTTCAATTAAATTCGTGCTCATCTTATATACCATTACCTATCTTACTTACCATTATATATCTTCTATATAACTTCTCCCCGCTTTTCACTCTTCTTATTTCTATTTTATTTAATTCATTTTAATTTAAATCATTGTATTTATATTTTTTGTCCATTCTTTCCAAATTATCCATTTATCTCATGGCTGTAGTTTCTGAGAGCACCTTCTAAGGTGCTCCATCCAGCAATAATCCAGTCGTGAGGGGACTAGGGACTATCTGAAGGAACAGTGTGGAGTGTTAACCATGTCCATTCAAAGTTTTACTTTGAACCCCCGTATAGTTCTCAGGGACTATGCTATCAGGCCCTGCAGAGGACAGGGCCAGCTCTACGGAGTATAAATAACAGCCAGTAGAGCTGGCCCTGTCCTCTCTTCATACAACAAGTATGGTTAAAATAATATGGCTTTTTAATAGTTTTGATATGGTTTTTATGTTTTAAGTTGTTTTATTTTTTTATTGGGAGCCACCCAGAGTTTGTTAAGAAATAATTGCTATAAAAATAATATAAAATAAAATAATTCCAGGGATAATGGGAGTCAATGCTGCTGGATAGAATTTATGGCCAGCTTGCAGAAAATGTTTGTCTAAGTTAGTTTGGTCTCTGGTTTCCAAAGTACGTAGAATAACTGATAGAATATCTCAGAGAACCGCATCTAGGGCTCTTGTGACTATTTACATATAAAGTGAGAACTAGTTTTGTATAGTAGTTAAAGCATCAGGCTAGAAACCAGCAGACCTGGAATTCTAGCCCTATCTTAAGCACAAAGCCAGCTGGATGACCTTGGGCCAGTTACTCTCTCAGCCTAATAAAATGGCAAACCAAGAAGAACCTTGCCAAGAAACTGCAGGGACTTATCCAGCCAATCTCTGAGAACCAGACACAATTAAATAAAAGGAAAAATTATATGCAAACTACCACTTCAGGCTATAAATACAAAATAGACAACCCAGAAATGCAAGGGAGAGAAAAGACTAACTCTCCATTTTTTCAAACCAGACAATGAGTTCTATGACAGAAAAATAAAATGGAGAACAAGTCCAGCTTATACCTTTGCCCAAATGTTTTTTAAAATGCTGCTCTTAACAAGCTCAGGGCATTCTTTATAGCCAGAACTGATTATTTTTTTCCAGTAAACTCTAATTCAGATTAAATCTTTGCTTTTCTGTCTTCTAGCATGTACTTCACAGTTCTCCAGTTCATAACGCTCCTGTCTTTCATTCCCAGTCATCTTTGTTTAAATATTGAACTGCTAACTTGCCATGTCAAATACAACATCTTTTCAGACAAACCAGTTTGATGGCTAATTGCAAAATCTGGAAATGGAGATTTATTTTAAAACCATTTTAGAATTTTGTTTGAAGCAAAACAGGAGATTGTTCACAGCTTGTAGTTGGCTTACATGTTCGATAGCCTGAAGAAATGCCAAGTAGTCTCACTGCGGTTTCACTGGATGGGTAAGGGCACTTAATCATGATATGCATGTAAGGCTTGCTTTGACAATTTAAAAAAGCACATATTTTCTCTAATCTCAGCAAAAAATGAGTTTAAACTATCAAAAAGAAGCTGCCTTTAATAAAATGAAAAACAAATGCTTCTTGCTACAGACCCCATTGGTGAACTGTTGTAAAGCACACCGACTTCAGCTAGATGACTTTTCTGTACCAATAATCTGCCAAATTTGCCCAACTCTAATGACTCTGTAAAAAGTTCAGGCCAGCTGTGACCTCTGCAGTTGTCTAGAAAGTTGGATCTATTCACACTTTTATAAACGCTAAAGTGATAGCAAGTCTGTGTGCCCAAGCTCTGTTATCAAAATTACCCAGGTCAATAACTCTACCAGATTACAGCAGACAAGTATGAAGAATTATTTGTAAAAATATTGATCTGTCTAGTCTTTTCCATATCTGGTGAAGTTTCTTCTATACTGTAGAGTGAAATTTAATTCCATTCCTGGTGGCAAGCTTTCAGTCTCAACTTTGCATTTAAAATACTCCCAGAATTCCCAAACTACATGTTGTAGCATCTGTTGCATTGCTTGTAGAAATAGCTCCATCAGATTCAGCTCCTTGAAAATTTATGTTTTTTTAGATATAACTCCAGTGTCAAACAAACTGGGTGTTTATGCAAGTGGAAACAAACTAACACACTGCTTTCAGAATTTCTAATCTATTTTAATGCAGATGAATTTCTGGAATTTGTAGAGGACCAATTATAGTTTTGGGATTGGCAGCTTTCAAAGAAGTAGTATTATGTTGTTATGATTTTGATTTATATGCCATCTTCCTTCCAAGAGATAAAAAGGATGTATGGATGTCAAAACCTACTAGCAGCAATCAGAATTAGAACAAACAGTCAAGGAACTAGTCTGACTCTGAGTAATAAGATCTATTAAGAAAAAGCCTAAGATGTTAGCTCAAGAATTCTGAGCACTTTTGCTTTCAAATGTGGACCTTATACAGTATATTGGCAATTCAAAGCAGTTCACTTCTTGATTATTTTTTGCCATGTTTTTTGTATTAGGTAGAGAAAGCTTTACACAACGATTTATAGTCTTTTTCTCAGTGCAGGAATCCAGTCTAAGAGTGTTTACCAGCAAACAACCCTGTGAGGCAATTTTGAGCCTGAGAAACAATCATCATCTTTTAATGACCCCATAATCCCTTGTGGGGTGGAGCCTGGGCAACTGAATGGAGCTGAGTGATTACTGGCCAGATGCCCTTCCTGTCACCATGCAGAGATATATTCAGCAGAAATATTCTCATTGTGCTCAGAGAGAGAAGTATCAGCCTCTACCTGGGATCGAACTCACAGCCTCCTGATTGTGAGGTGAGAAATCCACCTCTAGCCCACCGCACTACTCAGAGCCTGAGAAACAATGACTAATCTAAAATCTTCCACGGCTAAGGTTGCACTGAAGACCCCCCCCCCCCATGACTTGGGACATAGGGCTAAACCTGGCATCACCTCCTTATAGCCTCATTGTTTGGTGAAACGATGTCATTTCTGCAGCAACATTTCCTGTTTGCAAATGATTATCTGATGAGAGTTCAAGACAGAACTTTAGGAAGAGTTCAGAAAGAACTCTGGCATCCGGGGTGATAGTGAAGCACAACAAAAGTATTTTGTTAACTGGAGGGGCAGGAAGGACATCCATTGTTAGATCTGCATTGTTATAAGTGTCCTATATTTCTAATTCCAAATTAGATGTATCCATTGCATCAATACTGCAGATGTGTCCAAGGCAGATTTTAGCAAGATTTTCTCTTCTCCATTATCAACTTGAAGGCTTCCTTGTACAAAATCCCTGCATTTTTTTTTAAGTGATTAGTTCATCTAATCAGAAGAGGAAACCATGCCTACAGGTTTCATCCACTTCTGCCTAATTTTTTACATTACCATGTTGATTCCTCAATAGAATCCACAGACAAATATTCAAAACCTGGCACATGGACACATGGCTGCCAACCTGGATCTGAATCAAGACAAGTACTAAAATATTCCTGTTTTCAATCTCTGAAAGAAGTTTGGAAATAAAAAAAATTTCTGTGTCTGTGCATATCCTTACTAGGTAACTTCATATTAGATTGCCAGAACAACATATAAAATCCAGTAATGTTTAATAAAAAACATAATAAACCTGGAGCAATATATCTCCCCCCAAAAATACTGCCACATATCAGTGACTGAACTCCAGACAATCCAAAATACAGGCTGTGCAACTTTTTGAAGGCCAGAGGGGGGTGGATTGCTTCATTAATTATCCAAAGGAAGAGCTCTTTCGAAGGGCCTCTGTGAAATGAAACAATGGCTACTTTTATGCAGTGAAGTGGGTTATTATACTGCTTCACATTGCTCTGATGGAAGATTCTGCACATGAATGGCACATAGGCAGGAACAGTAATTTACAAGACAAATTTCTGATTCAAGCAGCTTGGCCCCACCTTGACTCACCCTTGTGGGAAACATTTTGCTACTCTGAATGCTTTTGCCACAACTCCAGATCACCTGAAACATCCTTTACATCCTTCCCATAAAACACTAGCATTAAATAGGGCTGTGCAATGATTCCAAAGAATGATTCCAAAGAAGTTCTCTGGAATGTGAGAAAGTCTGTAAGTGTAAAAGAGTGCAAATATGGATCTCTTTGCCATTCCTGGAATGAAATGGAATTCACAAAGATAGATGCTGGAAAGATAAATGCTGCCTTTTGCATTCCTTGGTGTAGCAAAACTTCCGAATTGAGTCTAGAGCAGGGGTGTCAAATTGGTGGCCTGGGGGCCAGATGTGTCACGTGCAGGCCACGCCCACCCCAGCTCTGCAAAGAGAAAACAATTTCATGATATATCACGTGACGGCAACATGATGTGGCAAGTTTGACACCCATGGTCTAGAACATAATGTTGCACAACATAATGACCCACAACGCCCCTGGGTCAAAAGAACATAGAGTAATATAATGCAATGATCATCAAACAGATGAGAAGCTTTATATGTAAATTTCAGACAACCTTATGTTTATTGACAATAATGTGTTAGAAATCATAGCTAATACTGATAAACATTTTTCTATCTTTAGAAATTTAAGTTATCTAAAAGTTAAAATTATCTCCAGCCAAAGTATAAATCTGTCAAAACTGAAAAATGCTTAAGCTTCTTGTGACTATTATTGCTTTTCAACTTGCCAAAGAACTGTGGGGAGGGAATGATGAGATAGAATGCAGAGTCTCCAGACTTCAACCATGAGACCCAAGGACACTTCTGCAGGTGGCAGCCAAGACATGGACTGTTATCAAAACAAAAGAACACTTCCTAACTGGACAACATGACCTGTTCCATGGGAGGAGGGGTGAAACTTATTTTTTAATTATGCAAGCTTGCATGGAGAAATTTAGATTGATTTTGCTTTCAATACTGAAATGAAGTACTCAATAAAGTTTTGCTTTGGGAATTTTAAAGTTCTGAAAGTGCCTGCTTTTGTTGGGTTTGTTAATCAGACAGATGACAATACCATTTTATCCAATTTAAAAAAACAATAGAAGAGAAAGAAATGAAGTCTGCCACACTACATATGGATGGGAATATACTGTCATATTCCTTGCAATCTTCATAATTTATCAAACAACATGTAATTTTCTCTTCTGTCCTGCATTAGTTCAAGAATATGTCATGAAATTCCCACCATGATCAATTGTTATTAAGACTGTACTGAAGTTTGAAATATTCTTTTGAGTCATTTCACTATGAAATTAGGCATTTTAACAGAATAACAGAGTTGGAAGGGATCTTGGAGGCCTTCTAGTCCAATCCCTTGTTTCCTAGCAGAAAAACCTATTTTTGGTCATTTTATTTTTATTTTCACTTTATTTAGATTGTGCAATGAGGGATTGGTTTATGCTTCAACCACTAATGCAAAAAGAAGTTGATGCATTTTATGATCAAGTTCAATTTGAAATTGACAGAATAAGTAAGGAAACTGCTTGTGATTGGCGACTGGAATATCAACATCGGAAATATTAAGGATGAACATAAAATTGGATTGTAGCATTAGAAACTGAAATGAAGTAGGAGACTGACTTACCAATTTCTGTTGCCACAATAATTTTTTCATAGCTAACTCTGTCTTCCACAACCAAATAATGCTTCTGTAGATCACCAGATGCAGTAAATAGAATTCAAATTGACTATATTATTGCTAAAATGAGGTAGAGGTCAATTAAGACAAATAATATAAAAAGGAAGTCACTGTGTGCTTTGTTGATTATAGAAAGGTTTTTAGTTGTATTGAACACGTAAAGTTGCAGCAAGTGCTTAGAAAAATCGGGATCCCAGAATATCTCATTGTCTTCCGGAGAAACTATAGGACAGGAAGTTACAATACAGACAGAACATGATGAAAAAGACTGGGTCCAGGTTAGCGAAGTAATGAGACTACCTTTTTTATTCAATCAATATTTTAAGAAAGGCTAAATTAGAAGATGTGAATGATATTAAAACTGGATACATCAATAATCTGCTGATGACACTCTTTGTTAGCTGAAAATGCAAAGGACCTGCAAGGTCAACTAATAAAATCATGGACTGCAGTGAAAAAATGGAACTAGAATTAAATATAAAGACCAAAGTAATTATAACAGGGGGACCACCAGGCTTAGAATTAACAAAGCACAGGAGTGTCCTTTCTATTAAGAAATTAATGAATATATAAAGCAAAAGACAAAGCAAGTTATGGCAATTAAATATGAAACAACATACTCAAGCCACTCGGTCCAGATTTGAAAGAAAATGTGCTTTATATCAATCAATTTATTCAGATGGATTAGCCACCCAATGGACACGTAATGGGAAAAGGCTAAAATCTGACAGTTATTTTGTACTGTTTTGCTGTTGACTTAAATGGTCTAATCATATATTCACAGAACTTTGTACTCCTCCAGAATTGGAACCACAGCTGGTTTTGGCAGTTAAATCAATTAACTTCTGGCACATCTGGGTCAGGCTGTTTCTGTAACAGTGAAGGGGTGGGATTCTACCAGTTTGGACCAGTTTGGGCAAACCCCTTGTTCCGAAGTTCACCTCGCTCCAAACCGGTTTGCTGAGATGAGGAAGTGGCTCGCCCACTCACCCCTCCTCTTTCCTGTGCTTTATACCTTTGTTTGGAGCTGATTTGTATGGCAAAGCGGTTTGCCGCGAACTGCGCAATCACCGAACTGGTTGTTATACTGGTGGAGTCCCGCCCCTGTAACAGTCCCTGCACTTTTACATACTGGTGCTTGCAGGGATTGGGGAGGGGGGGAGTCAAGCCCCTTAAATGCAGAATACAAACAAACTTCAACTGACTTTTTAAAATGGGTGCTGTTGCCAGGAATTGGGAGTTAGGGTATTAAATCTTAAAAATTGAGATAGGAACCCTCCAGTCCTCCCACATTGCTAAATTAATTATAATTGAGTCTTTTTGAAGCTTTTGAATTTCTCTTTCCTAGATTGTATGCATGACAAGCCAAGAGACTTTCTTTGATGAGCCAACAACAATCTTTTCCCTTTGCTGATTGTTTGTGCCTTAAGTATCCCTCCTTTCTCAGCCTCAGCATAATCTTTCACAGTTCAATTTCAGTTTTTCTTCAGCTTCTGAGTATTTCCAGTGGTGAAAACACCATAGCATTGTACTACTCATACTCTGGTCTTTTGCATTGAGCAAAGGGTCAGGGTTGCAACTCTTCCTCATAGCAATCAACCACTTTAAAAACATCACAAGGAAATGAACAGAATTCATATTAAATATGAGGTTGGGATATGGCAGGGGGTCTCAACCTTTTCTATACCCTGCACCCCTAGAACACTTCTGATATATTCTCATACTCCTTAAAAATAAATAATTATATGCATACAATTATGCATCGTCTCACACTCCCAGAGAGTACGAGCATCCCCTGTTGAGAACCCTTGGGTTAAGGGATAAGGGACTGGTTGGAAATCTATTTCTGTGTTCTTCTATTGGTCAGCTGGAATGTCCACTGGTAGACTTCTGCGGTTGGAATCAGCATTTCTAAGAAGCTAAGTGTGAGTAATTGTGAAACTGATTCTGAGTGCAGAATAATTAAAAGAGCTCTTGCAGAGAAGTGATCTAAGATCCTGAGCCTTCTTTAGGCTTTTTGTTACCAATTTTTATCATCCATTCTCAACAACAAAGAAGAAGTTTAGGGAAGTCTGATCTATTTTGATTCATAATTGTACTTTAGGATCAGTACTACCATCTCCTATATTGTATATGTAATATTTCAGTCACTAATATTCACATATTAAGGAGGCTGGAGGAGCTTTCTGATATCCTGGGAAAAGAAAATGTAGTTATCTGACCAGTAGCTGTAACCATGCAATTGTATCTCATTTTTTTTTTTTTAAAAAAAAGGATATAAGTATACATAAGTATCAAGGCCTGATTTGGGTATGTATTCCTTTTGCTAATGCATTTGTAAAAGGCCATCAATTTATTACACTATCTGAACAGAGTATCTCTAACTAATTTCTCAGAGTAAGCCAGTATATGAATCTTTTTTTAAAAAAGTTGATTTTCTATCCTAGTTGATTCCATCATCCAATCCAATAGTTTAAGTGAAAAGCTGAAGAATTTATATTTTGTTGGTTTCCACCACTATGAATGGCAGGAGTCTCATTAACCCTCTGCACTACAGTGATATTGCTATTGTTTCATCAGCCTTGTGCCGAGATATATGTATGGCTGAATATTCTATTTCAGGCTTCAAAATGTGGAGAAGCAGCTTTCAAATACATCTGTCCCTTTCCTTCTCCTGTGCAAATAATGAGGTTTGAAAATATCTACAAATAAGATGATGTGTGGAGTCAGAAAATTATATCTTCCCTTCCCTCTAAGAGTTCCTGACCTTGGACAATGGCAACCATTTTTGCAGAGTCTGTGTGGGAAATAGCCTTGCCAACTGAAGATGTTCACTGAAAACAGAAGCTGAAATTCAGCTGCCCACATATTATGGCCTATTTGTGCCCTAAAGAGAGGTCACCAGCAGGACAGCTGCAGGGATGGTATATTGGGGAAACAATGAGCATTTTGAACTTATTTAAATGATTGAATCACTTTGGTGTTTTGTTTTTAGCACAGTATTTCATCTTGCTTCATTTCACCATATCAACAATAAATAGCTTTTTTGAATTCAAAAATAAAAACTAAGAAAACAAATCACCCTGTAGGCAAAGGCTGCATTCAACCATCTCCACCACAAATTAGTGAAGCTATGATTAGTGAAACTATGATTAAGAGTAGGTGAATCTATCATGAAAACAGAATCAGTGCATAACTTCCAAATGAGGAAAACCCTGAAAAAGGGTGCAATTTTTATATATAAAAATTGAAATTTTATATATGTTCATTTGTTTAACATAGAAAAATAACTTTTAATTGGTTTAAACTGGTTTTGTAGTATGTTTTAATAGCTTTTCTTGTACAGTGCCACAATCACTTTGTGTGAAATGGGCAACCATAAACATTTGACAGATAAATAAATAAATTGCCATCTCAAAATATCTCGATTTAAAATGGAATCTATGAAAAAAAATGTTTTCCATGTACCCACTGTGGTAGTAGAGTGCTATTTACAGACAGTAAGGACCAAATGGAAAAAGGATTCATGGTCACTGTGCATATATATGTTTATATGTACATCGGTGTGTATATGTATATGTACATACATCTATATATCTGTATTGATAAATGTAAAGATTCTTCAGTACCCAATTATACTATGTAATACAACTTCAACTATTGCATTTGTGTCTGACCTTTCTTCAGTCTATTCATTCCCATCAACAAAAGGCAGTCTTGTTTCAATCCATTTTGATGAAATTCATTGAGTAGAAAGGGGCTACAGAAAAGAGGTTACTTTCTCAAATCTCAGAGTAGCTGCATGACAAGTCTCCTCTGTTCAAATGCTTTTCCTCCTCGCCTCCCCTTTTGATTGATAAAAGGGAATGGCATATCTGTCCCCTTCTGTTTTATACAAGGTTATGGCATATTCCACAGAAGAGTGAAAGGACACTTCAGCATCTGCAGTGCAAAAAATCTTCATGAAAAGCAGCTTAGTTCCTATATATATATATATGTATGATATTCAGCTTTGTTCGGGTATTTTCCCACGTCATTATAGTTGTGCTTTTAAAGTTGTAGCAACGTTTCGGCAGAATCTCATCTGCTATCATCAGGCTTCTATATTGTGTTCATTCTGTATAGTGTTCTGTATAGTGTTCGTACGAACACAGTACAGAAGCCTGATGATGGCAGATGAGATTCTGCCAAAACATTGCTACAACTTTAAAAGCACAACTATAATGACGTGGGAAAATCACAATAACAACTAGCTGAATACAAATATAAATACCATAAAAACTTAAGAAAACAAATATAGATATAGATATATATCAGAAACCTAATATGTTGGCAGCTAGGTTGGTTCCTCTACCATTTTGTGGTTTTGTTTTTAATGTTTTCAGTCTTCCATTTGTTTCATCCAATAACATCCATTTGCAATTGTATTGATTTAATTAAGTACTTTCATAAAATATTTTATATATTTTATAATAAATCTAGAATATAAAATTGCAATAAATCAAGGTAGAAATTATAGGTAATGTATCTCATCATAAAGCACAAGACTTAAAAGCTACACTGAGATTCAGGGCTTCTCATTGTATTTCTACCAGCTTTTCATTATATTGCTACCAGCTTTTCCATAAAATATAATTTGAAATAAACCTACATTTCATTTTCATCAGCCACAAAATATTGAGAACACGCACACAATTCTATGAACCAATCCATGTTCTCTCTTTTTTTGTACAGTTGATTAATATGGAATGTAAAGGATATTATCAACTTTTTACTACTGGCCACTGAATGTTTAAAAATGCACCTTTATTCTGAATTGCTAGCATTTTTCTACCTACCATTTATATTCTTTAGTATGCATGTTTGTCCCTGATTGGATGGTGGTTTAGAGGTGAGAAGTTTGTGTGATAGGAAACTATATAAGGAAAGATCAATTATGGGAGGAAATGATAACAAAATCACTATAATCTTCCAAAGGCTTCTTACCTGACAGTCCTCTGATGCATTTAAACATCCTTGTGAAGGTGAAATGATAACATATTAGAAATTTGACAACTGGGAGCTTTTCTCCATAGTCTTTACCATAATTGTATGTCACTATTGTGGTTGACTTGGATAAAGCAGAAAGAAAATGTCTAAGAAATGTATATAGAAAGAGACAAACTTTAGGTGTACAAAATTGAATGACTGTGGCCGGAGTGCGGGTAAAGAAAAATTAGTAGCTGACTTGATCCCAGGAGATGAGATGAAATAACTATCCCCATCAGTGGGAAAAGAAATTACCACAGTATTTATAGAGCTGGAATAAGTAATTCAGAAGAAACATCTGTGGTTTTCAATACACTGAAAACAAACCGGCATTAATCAATTCAGCTTCCCCCAATCAACATCTTTCTGAAATCAATCAGAACAGAACCCAGAAAGGCAACTCTAGCACATCTTGAAAGAATATTAAAAGACAATAAAATACAATATACTGTATGATCAAATCAAATAACTAGATATTTTAAATGGTCTTCTGAATCTACCCTACACGTTTATGGGATGGCATTGAAATATGGGAAGACTGCTAGTAGGGGCCTTAATAGATGGATCAACGTGGTTTCTGTATGCAAATGTAAAGTAAGTTGAATCAGAATTCCAGATGGTTGAAGTTCTATATGCAACCTTATCTTATTGTGTAGCCAGAAGGACATTTATTTTCTTGGCATTCGTTTTGCTGCTCCATAAACTATTGACAATATCAGGAGATGCTGACAATGCAGACCAAAAACTAGTTTTGTGTGTAAGTCTCTAATAACTCCGCATTCCTGCTTACTAAGCTTTTCTGCTCATCTGATCCAGGCATCAAGGGGATCTGCTGAAGAAATAACAGGAAGGTATGAACCAGAAAGCAGATCTATTCTCTCACCCAGGGTTTGGGGCATGGCTGTCTGGGGAATTCTGGGAGTTGAAGTTTGCACAAGACTGAGGAAAAACTTCTCTAACCATTCTTTTTCAGCAGACCTTTGACCCATAATGAGGAATTATGGGTGACATCTGGTGCATGTTTTGATGCTGAATGTGGTTGTGGGGAGGGATTGTTAGGATTTCTTTTTATTTGTACTGGTCAGCATCTTTGGATTGGGACATTATATTAATATTAGTAGATAGATAAATGTGACTCTTGATTCCTACCTATACTTCCCAGTAAGAGAACCTTAGCTTCCGAGTTCTAGAAAGGACTGGTGCATACGCAAAGTATCTCAATCATATCCAGCCCTTTCTTACAATCATTGTCGTAGTAGAATGCCGCCCAAACATTTAAAAATAGATGTGACACGAAAACAATTTCTCCCTGATCATCGTCTCTCTTTCTCTCGCTTTTCTATATTGTCTCCCAAGCTGTGGCAAAAATAGCTTGATTTTTTTTTTAAAGTGTACAGGTTTATTCCAGCTAGGGAGCAAGGGGGGGGGAGTGCAGCATTTAGCTTGCAGAACTGACATTCTGAAATTCTTTTTAGGTTGCAAATGCCCAGCTGCCTTGCTGAGCACAGCAGTGCATGCCCTTTGCAACAAGGCAGATTTGGGGGATCGAAAGCCATGCAGCTTAATCAACACAGCAATAATGTCTCTTCATTTAGAATAGGTAAACTGCAATGGGATTCCTACCTTTTATCCATAGTTCTGATATTGATTAAGTAACCTTGGGCCAAATTTATTCACATATTTTTGCTGTGGTTCATCTCTTACAAATGATAAAAAAAATTTACCTTACTGCCATATCTTTTACAGTTTACTTCACTTCTCAGCTCTCAAGAAAACTAAAGTAAACTATAAAAGGCTTGCATTAACAATTATAATACAAGTATCATACCATCATCTTAGCTATTATCTATCCACTGCAAGATAAAGTTTTTTCCACATGTTTCCAATCAATAGGGTGTAGATTTTCTTTTGTCAGTTGGGCCTGCAATATTTGCTGATGTCTTGATCCATCTTGTTTTAGGTTTCTTTCCTGGATGTTTTTTATCAAGTAGGGTTCGTTCTATGACTGCCTTGGTCTATCTGCCATCAGTTCTTCTTGCTATGTGACCCGCTCGCTTCAATTTCAATTCATTTACTCTCCTCGTGCTATTGTATACTTCCGTTTGTTCTCTAATCCATGTGCAGGCCTTTCTATCTTGTCTTGTAATGCTGAGCATGTATTTTTCCATGGCTCTTTGAGCCACTCGTAGCTTGTCTATCGATTGTGAAGTTACTGTCTATGTGTCACCGGCATATCTTAGAGCAGGTAGCATACACTGATCGAAAACTTCATACACATAGTTGCAGATCTAAAGCAGATAAACTGGTTAATACTTATGCTAATATGATTATGTATATGAGTATTTGAGTCCAAAATCCTTTTTCTTTTAAGGGTGGTTAAGAAAATAAAACTGACAAATAAAGAATAAGTTAATTATCTGCCAGATATGGCAGTGTAGTGTATTCACCTACTTGTCAAGCATATTTATTTACTTGAAATGTTCACTAAAGTCAGTGGGAACTTCTTCATACAAAAATAAACACACTAATGGACTCTAATTCAGTGTTATGTTCCCACAGCATCTGAACAAGCAAAGGATATGAGATTAACAACTTTTTCTTTTCCAACAACTGCCCCATTTGCTGGGGAAGAATTGCTATAATCCATTCAGAAAATGCTGTTTGCTTCTCAGTATACCTTTGATTATTTCCAAATCTTGCCAGTAGCAGTGATTTTACGGTACAGTAATACAGGTAGTCCTTGACTTACAGGCACAGTTGAGCTCAAAAGTTATGTTGCTAAGTAAAATATTTGTTAAGCGAGTTTGTCCCATTTTACAACTTTTCTTGCCACTATTGATAATTGAATGAGTGCAATTATTAAGTTAGTAACATAACTGGTTGACTTTGACTTTGACATTGACTTTGCTTGTCAGGAGCTCGCAAAAGCTTATCACATGATCCCAGGCCGTTGCAACCGCCATAAGTATGAACCAGTTGCCAAGCAACTGAATTTTGATCATGTCACCATAGAGATGCTACAACAGTTGTAAATGTGAAAAATGGTCACAGGTCATTTTTTTTTTAGTGCCGTTGTAACTTTGAATGGTCACATGATGAACTGTTGTAAGTTGAGAACTACCTGTACTGTACTTTCATGGTTTACATACTAACTAGGTTTACCTAGAGAGACCAGCTGGAGTTACCTATTGCAAATTATTGTTTCTGGGTTAAATGCAACAAGCTGTGTACTACTGGAGGTCTATCCTACAACATTTGACTTTTGAGTGGAACTTTTAAAATTAAAGGTCACATAAAGTTGTATCGATTCCAGCAGAATTACATGGACATAAAAAGCTACCTTGTACTAGGAGTGGTGATTGATCTGCTTCTGAAGCAGTGCCAGCAATTTTTCAGAATCTTGGGCTTTTTTCTTTGTTCATTTATAGTATGTTTTTTTCTCAGCCTTTATTATACTTTTATATATTCCATTTTAGTCTGATGTTTGACAACACTGCAGACTTTTTAAATCTGCAAAAAATACTGATAGTTATGATCACATTTCTTACTGCCTATCTCACCTAAGTGTTAAGTTAATCTTCTGTGTTTTGTTTAAAAGGATATATATATATATATTTATAAAGGTCTACTATCTAAAAACAAAGCTATGGTTGAGATGAGAGAAACAAATCTAAAACCTGCCAGTGATAGTAGATTAAAAGAACTTTTAAAGACTTCATTATATTCATATAAATGACATAGAGAGACAGTTTAGTATAGTGGTTAAAGGCACCAGGCTACAAACCAGAAAACTGAATTCTAGTCCCACCTTAGCTGGGGTATTTTGCGCCAGTCACTGTCTCTCGTTCCAACTCATCTCACAGCTTTGTTGTAGAGAAAATAGGAGGAGGAAGGAGTATTTGGTAAGTTTGCATTGAGTTGTTTATTTATTTATATATATAAATAACAAAATAAGCACAATCAACAATTTAAAAGCCATAATCTAATCTAACTAAAACTACAAAAACCATTACCAAAGTATTCTTCCATTAATACAGTCTGTAAATTGATGGTATACATTATTGGGGTGGGGGTTTGGAAGTTGCTTAGAAAAGAGCTTTAGAATATTTGATAGTAATTAGCCAGTATTTAAGTAATTCTTAATCTTTAATATTTTCACTTGCAAAAATCTGAATTACTGTTGAAATGATTGGAAAATTGGCATGAGCTATATCTTCAGGGGCAATTTTTTTTTTAATGCCCTGAATATAAATGTTCAAAGTAGGGTCAAAAAACCCATGGTCTTGGGTCTAATTTTAATGTTTTCTGCAAAATATTAGTTTAGTAAATATGACCTATCCTATTTCAAGATTCTTCAGCAAGGTTGGAATAAAGATGCTACTGCTTTAATAAAATTCCACAGCTGCATTTTTTTTTGTCTGTTTGTTTAGGTTCACAGAGTAGCCTGAAAAAAGTTGGACAGAAATGTTCTACGCTCATTTTTTATTCATAGATCAACTCATTTATAACTGTGGCCCAACACAAAAGAGCTTTGGCCATTGCTACCATCATCACAAAATATTCTCAAAATCTTTTCTTATCTGTTATTTACTGGATGTCTTGAAGAGGAGAATCTAACCATCCTGTTTGTATTTCCAAAGGCACTGTTTCATAAGTCAAGGGAGAAAGATGAGAGTGAAGGAGAAAAACCAACAAGAAACAAGGTTTGATATTCACCTTGAAGATATTGATATTGTGAAAGCAGCCAGTTCTTTGTGAAAAATTAATTGTAGCAGTGTTACAATATCAGTCTTCGTTTAAGGAAAGAAAATCTAGCCCGCATAACTCAAATGCAGTTATTTTCTCTTTTACTATGGTCAAGGATACATGCAGCTGCTTTTGAAAAAATTATCTCATATGATCTAACACCTTAATGGGATGGGATGGGAGCAATAGATCATAGACTCACATACTATCCCCAGCCTTCGTTTTGCTTGGCTAAAGACAGCAGGAGCAGATGGTTCCCAGAGCTGCAGCATTGATATATTGGAAGCATTAGAATACCACTGTCTAGCTGCTTTGAGACTTTCTGGCAATTGATGTCTACTATCTATCTATCTATCTATCTATCTATCTATCTATCTATCTATCTATCTATCTATCTATCTATCTATCTATCTATCTATCTATCTATCTATTCTATATATATTCATTCAGTAAGACTTTTCTCCCTAGAGCAATTAAATCTGGCAAGTGTATATTGCAGTGTTAGTTATACTGCTGTGCTAGAAGCCAGCAAAGTAAGGCTAGAAGTTAGAGACAAGACACTGCCTCTCATTATACCACACAGCTGGGATTAAAATACAGTAGCTGAGGGTGTCAGGAAAACATGCCCCTCTCATTTTGTGGAGACCTATCCTCTACTTGATTTTCCCAATCAGTCCAAATGAAGTCAGTGAAGAAAAACCAGGCATCTTACTTCAAGAGAGAAAGATCACCAACAGCCTCTCTTAACTGCATTTTTTTTAAAATCTAGTATATACTAGTACATAAAACTGTAGCTTTTAAAGGAATTGTCCAAATTGAATCACCTAGATAACCTTGATTAATCTAATAAATTGAAATCGTGTTGGACTCAGCTAGAACATTCAAAAATATTATGGGTACAGGCTAGATTGAAGAAAAAAGCAATGATCTGAATTGTTTCCGGAAAACAACATGAAATCAACAGGTGCTCTGTTCAGCTTGAGGAAGACTTCACTTTTAAAAGACCAGTACCAGAAAATATTAGGCTGTGATCAGTGGAGAAAATGCCATAGTTCAACAATTCAAAGTAATCAAGTAATTGAATTAAAAGTATCAAAAACTAACCTGAGCCCTGCAATATGTTGGCAGAGTTCACTGTACATATAATATGGTTTGCTTGATTTTGAATTAGTGGAATGTGTAGAAGAGTCAGTGAATAAATTAAATTTGTATTCAGACTATACATCACTATTTGAAAATGCGCTTTGCTATTTTGTTTGTTTGTTTGTTTGTTTCCTAGTGTATTCCTGGCATGTTTTTATGTATCCTCTATTGCAAGGATCTCAACTTTTTTAAGCCAGCGGGCATATTTGAAATTTTGATAATGTATTTTGAAGCCTTCCACGTTTTTCTTTTTTGAACAAGAAGACTTCAGTCGCATGAAATATTTTTATTGTCTAAGAGAATCTACACTGCTCAAGGCACTTTTGAGAGAAAAAAAAGAAAATGCTGGAAGCTGATCTTTTGCTATGTGGCATGTCTTTTAAGTTGAACGATTAGATGAAATAAGGATGGATATCAAAGGTGTTTTAGAACTGATTGAGGTCCATGAGCTCCACCCTGGTCTGAGCTCAGTTCCCTAAAGGGGCAGATCAAGAGCTAATAAAAAGAAGAATGGAAAACAAACTTGACATTGACTATGATTTCTTTGTTAGAACACTTTTGGGTTGTCTTTTGTGGATAAAGTAAAAATGATGAGTCAGACATGATAAGTCTTATTTTTCTAGATTGCACTGTTAACTGATAGTTATTTAGTAAATGTTTTGGTTAATTAAAAGGAAGCATAAGTGAGGCATTAAATTTTTTCTACTTCAGTTTCTTTTAAAAAGTATACTTACCATTCCAAGGGAACAATCTTGTCACTTGGAAATCAACATTGCAGCATAAAAGGCAGTTTAAGAACATCATGAAATGGAATGATGCAGGGAGAGTGGGCAAGCTACCTTCCTGTGACTGAGCAATTATGCTATTCAAAATCCTGGTTTCAGAATAATACTTAAATATCATGGTGCCAAGTTCTTCTTTCAACAGAGATTTATGTATTCATATGTAAATGTATTCAGTTTTAATCAAGCACACTTAATACTTCTTTAACTAGAAAGGCATTCCCTCCTGTGTAATGTACTCTGTTCATATCAGAATTGCTAGTTTTCCCTGTGTCCAACAATACTAACCAAGAATTTCCCATAATGCAGAAAACCTAGCTGTGATCAACACCAGGAATCAGTTCAAATCCTATATGATTATGGATTTACAAATTGTTCCAGCTTAAAATGCCTTTATTCTGTAAGATTAATGACCGTATTAAGGCAGTAATAAAACACGAAAGAAACAAAATACTTAGTTTTGTATTGTGCTTGAAAACTCACAAAAGGGAGCTTCAGGTGTCATGGTTACAAAGGGAAGTTGGCAGTTTGTGTTTACATGAGCATTAGAGGCAGAGATTGGGAGGAATTGCTACCTTTTTTAAAAAAAAAAACATTCAGGATTTGTAGTCTCACAAGTCTCATTTTCCTTGCTGGAAGGAAACACTTGTTCTCATAGTGGCTTTGCCGCACATTGTTTGATGTAAATCCAGTAATAAGCTTTTGGTCTGATTAACCCAATTCATTAATAGATGTAAAAGAAGCCCTCATTAGGACTGCTGCTGTATTGTACAACCAGGTAGGCAGATGTTGCTGAAATTCATTAACAGGCATCCCTTATCAATGTCTATGCTTCCTCGGAATGCTGTGGTTTGTAACTGAGCAATATATGCGCTGATCTCATTATCTAGCTTTATCTTCCCACCCTATCCTCTTGGCTTCCTTCTGATTTCTTCTAAACTCCCACCCTCCCTTTTAGCATCTAAAATAGAACCTTCTCACTCTTCCACAGCCTTTTCCCATCTACAGGAGATGCTCTCCAAATGTTAGACTGTAGCTCCGTGGCGTATTAACCATTAAGCAGACTAAGTACACGCTTAGGGCACCAGGCCCAAAGGAGGCACCACAAAGTTGAGAATATGGCTTCGCTTGTACACAAAGGAGGGAGGTGCACCAAGATTTATCAGTGCTTAGGACACCAGTAAGCCTTCATCTGCCCACTGGTAGCTCCCATCATTTCCACCCAGCAAAGCTAGAGGCCTTTAGGTGTGGCCTCTACTGTAACGCACCCTCCAGCACATTCGTAGAAGCCACCACGTTAGGAATTGTTGTAAGCCACCCAGAATAGTTCGCAGGGCAAGTTGGCAGCAAATAAATTACATCCCCTAACCCCCACTCCTTTAACCTCAAACTATCTATTGACCCATTCCTAAGAGGTTCCTAAGGGGCGTGCATAAGTGCACCATCGTGCCTACTGTCCCTGTCCTTTTGTCCCCATTTATTCGTACCTATTTCCTGTATTCTTACTCATGTTTATACTTTTACCTATTCTCTTGTAAGCGATTGACAAATCAAATAAATAAAATAAATAAATAAAATCAACCAACCAAACCCAATAGATTCTACTACGCATTTACCGACTGCTTCTTGCAACACTTCATCCCGTGTAGCTTGTCAATGTTGTCTCCCGGGTTAATACTCAAGCGAACCGAAGACCCCTTGGGTGGGTGGGTGGGTGGGGGGCGGCCCGTGGAATTAAATCGTGGAGGGGTTTTTTGGTTTGGTGCCCGTCGAGAATAAAAGGCGCCTGGAGGGAAAAAGAGTGGAGAGACTTTCACTTCACTAATGATCTGCACCAGGAAAAGGCGCCTATCAGGTTGGTCTGTTCCTATTGCTGCTGCTTTCGTCGTCGAGGCCCCTCCACTCCTCACTCTTCCTCTCCCCCCCACTTCTTTTGCTCAAGTTGCCTTCCTCGTTTTTTAGCCCGCTTTTTCCCCTCTTAAGGTGGCTCGCCGAATTGAGGCGGCCTCCGCCGAAAGCTTTGCGCTTTTCCGAGGGCAGAGGGGCCTTAAAAGGAACCTCTTCGCCTCCCTCCACCGCCAGCCTCCGAGCTTAAGCTGCGTTCCGCGGCGCTGCATGTAAGGAAGAGCCTCGCACCGGCTTCGCTCCAGTCGGGAAGAGAGAGAGAGAGAGAGAGAGAGAGCGTTCAAGAGGCGAATCGCTGGAAAGTGGCTGTTGTCGTCGCCGCGGGCACGTGCAGCAATCGCACTCGCGAACCTGTAGCCGAGAAGCTGGACCAGCCGCCTTGGTCTGCGGGAGACGCCGCTGCTTTGATACGCTGGCTGATCCTCCGCCGGCACTTGCTCGGAGGTTCTCGGAGATCTTCAAGACTGGCTTCAGAAGCAAAGCGACGCATTGATTTTCGGCAGGTAAGGCAGACACACAGCTTGAATCTTCTACCACTGATGTTACATTGGGGACAAATGGTCTCTCTCTCTCTCTCTCTCTCTCTCTCTCTCTCGTCACTTTTCCGGGGTTTTTTGGTCAAGGTGGGACATATGGTTGGACACGAGCAACTCTTTCAACAGCAAGCATAAAATAGATTTGGTTATTAGTAAATAGAAATAACCAAGCCTCAGGATCCCCCTTTTTCCCCCATCTTCAAATATGAATTATTGATGTCTTTCCACCAAATTTTGAAAAGAAAAAAAGAAGACATTACAAAATTCTTCCCCCTACGTCCCCTGTATTATTCCCTATCTCTACTATTCCAGTGAAAGAATCCCGGAGACTAAACCATTCTCTTTTAACCCATCCATCTTCTCCAGGGGCAAAAGTCACCTGGGCTTAATTAATGAGGGAATGTGTATGTGGGATGTGCTGCTATACTTTGCTGATCTCACATGCCTGTGGGAGAAAGAGCAAAGCAGGAGTAGAGAAATTCAAAAGGACTCCCTCTGCTAATTTTCAAGCTAACCTCCTTTTGTTTGAGTGAACAAAAGAGATTACAACTAGCAGCTGTAGCGAGTAGGGGGAGAACGGTTTTTCAAGATGCAGTAAAATGACTAATTATAAGATGGCAAGAGAGATCTATCTCAAGTTTGGAAGCAGCGTGATGGGGTGCTAGTTAAATATTAAGTAGAAGAATATATTCTTGGTCTTCTCAATCCCTTTGTCCTTGTTATGGCTGATTTTACATAGAAACCATCCTTCTCCTTTAGTTTTTGGCAGGTGGATAAATTAGATGAAGATAAGAATTTCATTTCTCTTGCTGTTCTCAAGCAGCTCTATCAGAAATGAAAAATCAGGGAAATATCAAGCAAGTGAAATGGGGATTTCATTCCCCAAAGGAGAGTTTTTGTGTAAAGTCCTACTGGGCTATTCGAAAAGCTGTTCTTATCATTAGGATGATTCTGGACTAGCATGAGTTGCACTTTGGTTTTCAGAAAACTCTTAGATTTGTCCTAAAGCATTTACAGAATTGAGTTATGACATTAAAGACAGTTTCTAATGCAAACCCTCTTGGTAAGCAAAGCATACAGTACCAATGAAATGGGAAGTTCATTATGGATTTGACATAGATGTCTCTGAAAAAAACATAAGGTCAATGGTCATTTTGGATTCCTCTGCAGCCCTGGCCTGGTAACATCTAATAAATGTTGAGTAATCATTCCCCCACCAGTTTATTTGGACAGAAGACCCAATGTTTTGAACCTTTTGTTTGAAGTTCGGCAGGTTCAACTTTAGGAGAACGTCCCAATGTTAAATAAAATCCAATTTCATTTGAATGTAGCTTCATTGCAGGGTAGATTATTTTAATCCAGATAATTTGGATCCTGCCTAGCATGAATAATGGCAATATACAATTCCAGCTCCTTTTGAAAAATCCTTGTCACAGGGAAAAATGAGTAGGAAGCATTGGGAATTTCAGGGTCTTTCCATCTGTTTCTCATCTGCTTCTAGAATCTAAAATGGCTTTAGCAATGTATCATTTCCTCCAGTCATGCTTGCAATAAAAGTGCCTAGAAGAACGTATCAGAGAAGTCACTATCACTCAGGTGAAATGTACACAAAATCCACATATACAGAAAAAGACAATCTGATTCCAATCAAGATCATATACTGCAATATACTGCAATTGAGGCATTTTTAGAGGAAAATGAGTTTTTTGGGTTTTCTTTCAGGGAATTACAAAAAAGTGAGATATACTGTGAACTGAATCCAGATGATCAGCAGATTAAGTCTCTAGCATTCTCCAGCAAAAGGACATTTTTTAAAAAATATCAGCAATCTACCCTTCAAAAGAGCATTAAAAATCTCTTACAAAGCATCACATATAGGCTTGGGGATCATCCACATCTCCATTAGCTTCTGGTCTTACTCTGCAAGACCTCTTTGTAGTGGGAATTAAAAGGGTCATTTTTATTTTGTTCTTTCTGCACTGCAAGAACAAACCTTTAGCTAGCCAAAATTGTCAGTTTTCATATGTTTGCATGTTACACAAATTAAAATATGCTACATACAAAGAATGAGTATGTCAAATGACTGGAAAGGTGTAGTATGGGAGATCAGTGTTGGTTGAAGCTATTGTATGAGCAGACCAACTTGGATATGTTATAATGTATATGTATCATCCTTAGAACAACAGGAAATGTCAAGATAATCTTGAATGTTTCTGTACATAAATGTGTACATACATGTTTACACACTTACATATTTCATAGAGATTTCCCAAACAAACTGCAAATGCTTCCCCAAATCAGAATTTAGGCTCCTGGCAAAAGTGGAGTGATGGTGAATCAAATACTAATAGAAGTGCAGCAGGTTCAAGTGGGGTAGTGATAGAATATTGAATAACCTTCAGTTGGTAAGCAGCTATCTGCAAAGTATGTGCCTTCTATATTGCATGGGTTCAGTTTTCAGCCAGAATGCATAATCGGTGCCATTTCATACTTTCCCCATTTTGGGAAAAGTTAAATCTCAAGTTTGTCCTTTTCTAAGTTTTATGCCCAATTAAAAAGACTGTAAAGGCTTGAAGTAGGTGCTGAAAGGGAGTTTTCTCTGTTTGTTGTAGTCCTGATGAAAAAGCTGCAATTTTCATTGGCAGGAAATTGCTTCTTTGGTACAAATGCACAAAGTTTTCTCCCATTCCAAACAGCAGCTTCAGAAGAGGGCTTTTTATTAAGGCTGCAGCAGAGTTTTCCTCTCCCTACTGATTTGGTACAGTCTCCATAATTAACATACTATATGCTGCATTTGGGAGAAAACACCCAAGGCCATTAAGTACAAAAATATATTTAACATTGCTTTTAATTTGGCCTTGTGTTGATTTTCATGTTGCTTTTTCTTGCTTGCAGACTTCTGATCAGAAAACATGAAAGTAATATTGATTCTGGTTGCTTTTCCTGCATAACAAAAATTTTAATGGACATGCAGTATTCCTTTGATAAGTCTTGAAGTGATCTAAAAGCACAAGTAAGGAAAAAAAAGAAAAAAGCTAGCAAAATTACAACAAAATAAAAATATGAAATGTAGAGGAAATAAGTTTATAGCAACAACTGTAATGTGTGAAGTACTTTGAAGATTAAAGCACTGGGTTTAGCTTTCAGCGCTACCTGGAAAACATTCCTGATGTGTCTTGAATGCAGAAACCAGTGAAGTGTTATAGTGAGAAATTATTTTAAATTCCACTGTTTGATATTTAAGAAATGATTTGGTTCAATATTTGATTCAATATTTGAAGAGGAACAGCTGCTAACTGAAATGAAGGAAGATTTCTTCTATCTCTAAACAGTAAGTAGAACAAGAAGTTTTCTTCTCTTTAGTTATAGGAATCAAAATCTGTACTTTTGGCAATTATGCCTATATGTAATAACATTGTTTGGCAACTCAGAATCTGTAGAGTATTTGATAGCCCTCAGGTTACACTCAGGTTATATCACCAACATTTGGCTACCTGATTCTCACTGTTTTTCAGATTGGAGTTGGGCTTGTTTTGAGGGTCAGGTTCGTTTATTAATAAAATATACAAAACAATTACATGAAAAGTTTAACAGGCTTAATATGCTTATTATTTACTTATTTGTTTTACTGTTCCTCCATTCTGACTCTCTAAGCTTTCCCAAGTGCTCCAAGTCAGATTGAAGAAGGCTCGGCTCACAACATAGCTGCCTATCTTCTAACCTACTCTGGTAGCTCCCAATGAAACAAAATTGTCATAGAAATCACTCCACACATCTCTTTCTCTTATACAATGAATAATTTCACTTCGATAGGAACATATCTGCTCCTTTGTCGAAGCTTACACATCTCAAGAACAGGTTGGTGGGTAGTAGGGTACCATGTACGCACAGCATATGTCACATCGGGAAATTCCCCATCGGGGATGGGGAATTTAAAAGGTATAGCCTGTGTGGCCCATCTATGGGCCCCTAGCTTTACTTTTACACAGATCAAATTCGCTTATTTGGAATAATGGAAGTTTAAGAGAGAAAATGTGTCCTTTAAGTTTGGGAGAAATTTAATGAACAGCCCCCATCCAAGAATCATTTTTATCTCCAGCAATTTTGTAGTCATGTCCTTGCAGTCATGTCCATGGTCTTTGCAGTCATAATCCTATTTCCTTACCCATTATTTTACTGGTTGAGAAGAAGACTAATAGAGTCTCATCTTGAAGTACATGATGCTACAGTGCCAAATCTTCCTGCAAGTGAACTCATCTAATTAAGTAGTGGATTCCTATTTCATCCCCAAAGCCTTTCTTTTTTTCTGTCTTTCTAACTAGCCCCACATTCTTACTTCAATCCTGAACAATGTCTGGCTAGTTTCTTAGCTTACATTGCAATTAGTTAACCAACTATATTTCATATCATGGTAGCCACACCATTTAATTTATCCTACTATGAGTATTTTTTGGAGTTTGGGACTTCTTTTTTCATCTTGTAAGGCTTTGGCCAATATGGCTTTGGTCTTTCTATCTTCCAAATGTGTGCCTTGTCATGAAGATTTCTGAGATGATATAACAGGTACAGAACATCCATCAATCATTTCTAAAAAGAATACCTGAAAGAGCCCTAACACACACTGAATCACCTTGGATATGGAAGTTGTCATGATTTTATACTATAATTTATGGTCTTCCTTTTTGAAGGTTGGACTGTTGAGGCTGATTGCACTAGGAAATGCTTGTAACTGTAATTTCAACATACTTGGAAGACACCAGATTGGAGAAGATCTTAATGTGCAGAGTTTTATGTAAGAATGGACAGCTGCATCTATTTCCTTTCAGAGTTTTATGTAAGAATGGACAGCTGCATCTATTTCCAGTAACCCACTAGTACCCTCAGTTTCATATGAGTTAATTCATAGTTGATCTTCTCAATTTCTTTATTAATCCTCCATTTTTAGAGAAAATATTCATTTTTCATGAAATTTTTTATTTTTTCTGTGAAATGCATTTTTTATATGTAATTCCAGTATCACGAACAATTTTGCTAAGTTCCAATAAAGGAAAATTCCAAAGGATGTCTGTGTTCTGACCTATTTATTAGTCAAAAAGCCTGGCTGAGATCAGTTTGTTTAAAAATAAATATCAAGCTTCCCTGTAAATCAATATTGTCTTATATTGATTCTTGAATTAATCAAAAATGTAATTCTGTAATATAGTTCAGGATTGGAAATGTGGAATTCAATAATTAATTGTGATATGACTTTACTTCTGTGTCTATCATTAGTGTTACATTATGGGTACATAGAGCCAAGAATAACCCCTGAGTTAACATAGGATTTTGACTAAGCCTTGAACCTCCAAAACTCTGGCTAAGCTTTGGCCTCTTTCAGTGGGGTGTTCTACCTATAAATAAATATGTTGTGATAGAAAATCTACATTGCAATAGTATTGCCATGGCATCATAAATCCACTATATTTAATAATCTCATCATCATTGTACAAAGCAAATTATTTCCTTTCTAATCTATCTAACATATTTTCCAATCTTTACCCCCTTTTGCCACCCAATAAATTTAAATAAATAAAACATATTCTTTTAGAAATAAATTCAATCTTCTTTTATTCCCTTAAATGTAACTATTTAGTAGTGCTAAAACGTCTTTAATTAAGGAGAAAATAAGGAGACAAGCCATGGAGGATAGTAATCATACCGCAGCATATTCGGTGTAGCAAAAGAAGTAATTGGTATATTAATATATATAACTGGTATATAATAATTGGTAGTGTCAATTTCAGAGCTGCTAGCGAAAGAAGAAGGCAGCTTCTTCTTTCAGTACCACCTGAGCTTCAAGAGGCTGAAACTAATGAGGTAGACTTAGTGGCAAAAGAATGGGATTATTCTTGAAAGCTGCACAAATCCTGCAAAAGGGGTGAGCAACAGCATGCATGAAAGAGGAGACTGGGCTTCTGCAGAAACTAGCTGACTAGTGAAAGTGGGTAAGAAAGACCATTCCCATTTCCAGGCAGTATTTCCAGAGTGACAGCAGAGAGGTAGAAAGGGAGAAGCAGCATGGTCTGGGGTCATCCTGAAGTGGCAGTGCTACAGCAACTCATTGCAAAAAGCACCCAAGCAGGAGGGAGAAAACGGGACAGTACAGCATTAGCGGTTTGATGATGCATTCAAAGCGGCTGTGATGGTCTGTATTGCTAGCAAAAGAGGCAGGGGGGGAAAAAAATCATTAAGGCACAGCAGAGATAGCATGATCAGTCACCCCTCCCTTTCATGCCTACACAAGCATGTCCAAATATAATGCACAATTGCTAGGCATTGACATTTCTCCACTATTTTCTTTTACTGGTTCTTCTTCCATTTGATGAAAGAGACTTTTCTTTCCCAGAAGATAAACATCATGTGTTTGAACCTCAAGAGTTTTTCTGGTTGTCTTCAACCCCCCTGGCTTCTTGGCCTTCATTTAATTTAGAAAGTAGGGGTATCAAGAAGGAATTCCAACCCTTGGGATTTTTTCAGTAGCAGTGATGTTGTTACTGTTAATAACAATAGCACTTAGACTTATATACTGCTTCACAGTGCTTTACAGCCCTCTCTAAGCGGTTTACAGAATCAGCATATTGCCCCCAACAATCTGGGTCCTCATTTTACCCACCTCGGAAGGATGGAAGGCTGAGTCAACTTTGAGCCTGGTGAGACTCGAACTGCCAAAATTGCAGGCAGCAATTAAGGAAGATCCTGCCTGGCCAAGTTGTTGAAAAAAATTCTGTTTGTCTGGAAAACTTCAGAAAATCATATACCCAATTTCTTTGTCCATAAAACTGAAGGATTTTCTGAACCCTTGGAAAGAGTAGCAACTTTTCCCCGTCTTCTCCCTCCCTCCACATATTGAAAGTTTTGGCAATAGAAAGGTGACCTATATTCACGGTCACTAATCCATCAGATAATGATTTAATACAGATTTAATACAACTTTAATACAGATTGCCACTTGCATATGCTACTTTGCTGAAATTGGACAACACATCACTCAGTATGGTGGTATCATTATTTCACATACATCGATTCTTTTGATGGACCCATTGCAAATATACGTTGTATTGCATATAGGCATAATCTGCTTGGTGGTGTTCTCTGCATCAAGCAGCCACTGAGAAGATGCTAATTCAGCTTCAGAGGAATTGTTATACAGGATGAAATTTAATGTGTGGAGTGCAGGCCTGTCTGTCACTACAAGCTCATTGATGGAGGCAGGGATGGGATTCAAATTTTTAACAACCGGTTCTGTGGGCATGGCTTAGGTGGTAGGCATGGCTTGATGGTCATGTTGGCTTGGTGTGGCCAACTCAATATCACTCACATTGAGACATGCATCTCCTCGCCTGGCCTCTCATGACTGGGGGGAATACTGCAACAGTCGTGTGAAAAATGGTCATAAGTCACTATTTTCAGTTCCATTGTAACTTTGAATGGTCACTCCACACAAGCAAAGTACCAGCAAAGGAGGGGGAAAAAACTCCAGAGATGTTCCTGAGACAGGAAGTCTAGTCCTGCCAAGAATGTAATAAGGGTTAATGGGGAGGCAGTTTCTGTAAGCAACACCAGAATGTTTCCTTATAGGATTAGGCCAGTAATTTTTTCTAACAACCGGCTCTCCGAACTGCTTAGAATGTTAACAACCAGTTCTAGCGAATAGGTGCAAACTGGTAGAATCCCACCCCTGCCTTATACTAACTATCACAATCACGGTTTAAAAAGTGTTTTCCCATATCCACACAGCAAAACAAAGCTGGAGCTATGATTGCTATTTTTCAACCACTGCATTTAGTATTTTAGTGATGGTAGAAAACTGCTCTTCCCATGCAATAAAATTGTTCATTGAGGCAATGTCACCTGAGTAAATGAGTGATAAATAAACAGTGTCTCTACTATATCCTTTTGGCAAAAATACAAAGCACCTTGAGAGGGCATGACATGTTTCTAAATGGGAAAAAAAATCCATTTGTGAACAGCCCAATGTGCAAATAAAATTGGTCTCTAGAATCTCAACAAAGGTTAAAGTGTGGAGGGAAATATATTTGCTTCCATGTTGAGCCAAAAAAATATGTGTATTATAAATGAAATCCATTGTGACTACTGAAAGCATCCTTCTTTTTCATAAAACTCACTGGATAATTGCAGTTTTTATATCACTATTGGGCAGAAATCCCTGAGAAATCTCTCATAAGACATAAGGAAAACTAAATGATATTAGATAAAAGCACAATTGTGTTCTTGTAAATTCTTATTTCCTATAGTGGCACCTGAAGAAGATATATTCTTAATGATTGAGCCCATTAAATATTTTAAAAACATCAGTAAGATATGCAATTTAGAGGCTTCTCTAGCAAAGCTGCATTTGCCATGAAGATAATTAGTAAACATGCTGAGGTTCAAAAGTGGGGAAGTTACTTGGCAAATTAATAGACAGACAGACAAAGAAAGCAGTAAAGGCATGCTTTGGATACCATCAGCCAAGACTGTTGGTTGGCAGGGCCCAGAAGCAAAACCTTTTCTGCCATCATGGTTTGAATGAACCCTTTGGTTCATTCTTCCCTTGAGATTATTATGGCCCATCCCTATTTGCCTTTTGCAAGGCCTTAAAAACTTGGCTTTGTGCTGGCCATTGGTTAGAGCCATCTCCTGGCCTGGTTGTATGGACGATGGATTAGATCGTGCCTGGCTGCTATATGTTTTTATTTTTGCTTTATCTGTTCGTATTTTGTGTTTTGTTTTATTATACCAGTAAGAGTTGTGTAAAAGTGATAAGAATGGCTATATAAACCAATTAATAAATACATTTAATATCTTACCTCACCCCCAGACAAGTGAAACCAGATCCTAAGGAATTTGCCACTGTTGTCATGATATCGTTATAGTTGCTGTTCTTTGCCCTAATTTTAAAAAAGAAGTCTAAGATAGATTTTTTTTTTAATGAGGACTCTATTCCCTTCCATATCCCTTAAGCAATATTTGAATAGATTTTTGGGGGGACAAGTAAGTATTCAGTATGTTTATTAGGTGCTCACGAATGACATACCCATGGATCCTTGCGTTTGGATGCTTCTGTGAGAGAAAATATTTTTTTCTCAAAGTCTCTGAAGCCTGATGCTTGGCTAAAGAAAGGAGAAATTACCACATATGGACTTCCAACTCTACGCTATTAATCACAATGTATCAAATGCATTTCTAGAAGACAATTCAGGATTCAAAAGCTTCCAGGGTTTAGCTAGAAAATCTGGGTCTTCTTGGTTACTGACAAAGTATCAGAGCATCTGAACTTCAAAATAAGCTGAGAATAATGTGACATTTTTTGTAAAAGAAGGATAATGATAAATAAATTACTGAAAAATAATTCAGTGGAATTTAGAGTAAATCAATGTTTCAAAATGAGGGAATATAGTTTTTCAATATTTAAAATTCTTTTTCCTGCCTACCCTTTTTGTATATACGACAGTTCATTTACTGAATGTTGAATGTTACAACAGCACTGAAAAAAATGACTTATAACCGTTTCTCACACTGATGACCATTTTGCAGCATTCCCATGGTCATGTGACCAAAATTTGGTGCCTTGGCAACTGGCTCATATTATGACAGTTGCAGTATCCTGGAGTCATGTGATCACTTTTTATGACCTTCTGATGAGCAAAGTCAATAGAGAAGCCAGATACAATTGACAACCGTATTACTAACTTAACAACTGCAGTGATTCACTTAACGGTGGCAAGAAAGATTGTAAAATGGGATAAAATTCACTTAACAAACACTTTGCTTAGCAACAGCAATTTTGGGCTCAATTGTGGTCGCAACTCGAGGACTACGTATATACATGTTATGGCTAAATTTTTATTTCTGAAATAGTTACTCTCAAAGCAAATTTAATTGGATTTGCACAGCAAGGATTGCTTAAAACTGGGAAAGATTCGTTACTAGGTACCAGTTTGTTGCCTTTGGTATTGGCTCTGGCTTAGCTTGCTTTAATTCAATATCAACAGCCTTTCAAAACACACAATACTGATTATTAATTTTTGCAAGGTTTCTTCCCCCGTTGCTGCTAGATATTTAAAGTTGAGCACATGCCAATAATTGCAATGTGGCATTGCCTTTTTCTGCAAGACATGGATGATGATTGTACTTGCTGTCCTGTTTCCAGCTTTCAGATTGCATACAGTATTTAAGTGGAATAACTATTAAATAATGCATACAGATATATGTTTATTAGGGACAAAAACAGGCCACTTAATCTCTTTAAAGAGTATGATACAGACATGAAGAAACATGACTTAATCTGGAAGGGGCTGTTCTACTTAGATCTGGATGATAGAAATACAGGACTCAATTCTCCTATAATATGGAGGAAAAAAATACAGAACAGCCATTTTTGTTTTATATGAATTATATGCAATTTGTAGTCAAGCTGAAGTTTTAAGTAGTGATCAACCATGCCTAATTCTGCAGCACAAAGTCCTCTAAACCAGTGGTCGCCAACTGGTGGCCTGTGGCCCACTAGTGGTCTGCAAGAAAATTTTGGTGGTCCGCAGAGAAATGTCACCCCCAGAGCACCCCCCTCAAAGCAATTAATCTAGGCTGCATGAGAACACAAGACTGCACCACCCACATGGCCCGCGGGAATCGTCCCCCCCCCCCACTCATTCCTTACCTGGAAAACTTGCCTGCTAAGTTGCTATTTTTCTTTTTTTTTTTCCCGACCATCAGCTGTTCTGCTGTGCCAGGAGATTTAGATTAGCTAGAATGCAGAAAGCCGTTGGATTTCTTGTTTTCTAGCTTTCGCCCTTGGCTTTTAACAGGCCAAACCTCCTTGGGCTGCTTCTATTATAGTGCAGTAGCGCAAATCTAGCTTCTAATCTCTGTGATTCTGTACAACGATGCCTGCAAGCTTTTCCTGATTATGGTAAGTTGCCTTTTTAAAATAAAAATCCAGCCAGTGTGTGAGCAGAATTTCAAGAGATTTTATGAAGACACAGATCAGTCTGTGATTCTGTGACCAACACAATCTGCCTGCCTGCTTTGCCTGATTTTGGGTAAAAGTTGCTCTTTTTTATAGGAAAAAATCAATATTTATATAAATATTTATAATATTTACGTACAAGCCATGCCCAGCCAGTCACATGACCACCAAGCCACACCACAAATTAGACCCCACCCAAGAATTGGTTGTTAAGAAATTTGAATCCCACCCCTGGTATAAGGTATTACTGTAAGCAAAGAAATATCTTCTTTGTTTTCCTGTAACCTTCCATTTCAAGGAACTTATCCCCATTTTTTTTCTTCCTTTCTTTTTTTTTTAAAAAATGTTGAATTTTGACTTATTTCTTTCTAGAGTTTGTATACTACCTCTAGCAAGTATGAAATACAAGCTCCATTATCTTTTCTTTTCCACATCCCTCGGGAACAATTTCTCCCTTCATCTTCCCCATTATGTGAGGAAGAATATTACTCAAGTAATCCACAAAGGACTTTCTGCTTAAAGTTTTAAACCAGCCATTATTGTAGCCATAACTTTAGTAGGAGCTTTACCCACCCAAGTTAATAGGTAATAATCTTTAACTACACTTTATGTGAAACTTCACTTTTTAATTTCCACATATCAAGCTGGTGTTAAAAGACATAACTGAAAATGTCAATTGAAATAGTGCGAAAACTTCTGTAGTGTATTGCCTCTTGTTGGGATGGATGTACTATGATAACATACTTATTCTTCTACTATAGGAGTGTCAAACTCATGTCATCATGTGACATATCATGACTTTTTCCCCCTTCATTAAACCGGGCATGGGAATGGCCAGCACGTGATTCCTCCAGCCCTGGGCTGCGAATTTGACAGCCCTGTTCTACTGCTTTCAAACTTTTCTGAAAATGTATTCTTATGGCCCACTTGGGAAGGGATTTTTATTTTTAGGAATTTTAAAAAGCATATTCTCTTTTCATATCATCCCAGATTGAATATGTGTGAAGATACGGATTATTTGAAAGATTAACAAAAATATAAATTGCTGGGTCTCTATATTAGGCTACTGACCCCATCGCTCATAAACCTGCTACCACCAAATTGAAATCAAGTAGAAGATCAGAAGATATACTGAAATAAAACAAAAATAATCAGCATACTAGAAAACACATATTGTAATTAAATTAATTTTTTCATTAGTATTCTGTGACATGAGATAATGATGACTAACTTTCCAAACAGATAATGACTGGTCTAAAATCTGAAAAAGGGAATTTTCTAGCTCCTGGGAAAATGTTGATTATGTTGGAGTTCCCTTTCTAGGTTCAAACAAAACATCGAGACTTGGAAGGGAAATTCACTGCAGTCTTATTCCCTGAAGACCTCCAAGACTATCTTTCCAAGATCAATTTCCATAACATGAGATGAGATTCAAGCTCGTTAAATTCTAATCCTGACCCTGATCCTCAACCTTAGTACAAACTGCCTGTGGACTTTAGAATAGTTCGGGTAATTTATTGAACTTCCATACTAAGTATGGAATACATCCCACTGAAGTGGGACACTCAGCACTGTGAGAGACACTTATAAGATTAATTGAATGTAAATCTCATTGGTGAGTTGGGTTTGACCTTGTTATGGTTGTCACCATGCCGCATTATGTAAGCAATCTTAATTTTAATTCCTGCTGCAGTGCCTCCTCTGTTCCTAAATTAACAATGGAATTTCCATCAATAGCTTTTTATCAGTGCCCATAGAATTCTCTGTGTTAGGTTGCTCACCGCTTCTTAACTCCGCTGTAAGCAGCATCAGCCCTGTTTAAACTGGGGAACTGCTGTCTGTTGTACTGGATGCAGACTTAATAAATCCACAAAAATATTTTGGAATCCAAGACAGAAATAGGTTGCTAATAAAATTTCTCCCACCTTTTCCTTAAAGCAAGCAACTGAGGGACATGGGAATTGAGAAACAGTAAAACGGTTCATGTCATATCTAGCTAATATTGTTCTGACACAGAGGAATATGCCCAATGTAAATTTTACAGTACTTGCACAGTGACATTGATGGAAGGAAAAGCATTTTTCGTTAAGATTCATTGTTATCAGGTTGAAAGTGTGTTATGTTATTTCCTAGCCCCTAACAATGTCCTTATCTTCCTCGCATTCTTCCTTTTCCTACTTCTCCTTCAGTAACACCACTGTGGTATCAGGAGGGTTAGAATGCCACTAATAGCTCATTGTGGGTGGAACATTGCCTGCTTATTATCCTTTATTGGGTGGCAGCTTTATTTCATCTCTCCAAGGTGCTCCACACCATTCAAGTGACACTGCTTGCCTCATTAAGTACAGGAATGACAGGATTTGACTCCTCCATGTGCTTTTGCTATGGGGTTCTTTTGCATTCTGTCCAGCAGCAGAAACAGCTTTGCTTTGCTGATTAGAAGCGGGAAGATGAATTATTTCATGGTCATAAGAAAATTCCAATAGGAAACAAAGACAACAACACAAGCAATAATTCTTACTTTAAGATCAGATGTTTATTGTTTCTAATAATTTGGAACATAAGAAATGAATAGATATAAAAGATATAATAGCAGTAATACACTTATATTAACAAGCCATTGCAATTGGGTCCAATGACATATAGCAGGTCCTGCAAAGACTGCCATAAATCAAAGGGCCCCGAGCTGATTTCCAACGCTCTCCTTTATACTTTTCTCCTAACCACATACATGCTTCACAACTTCATTGTCCCTTTCCGTAAACACCTGAGTACATTACTTCTAGTTTCTCATTTCCAACAGTTTCATTCTTCCTGTTTTAAACGTATCCATACAAGTGCATACTTTTGCTAAAACATGTTTCACAGTTAGCAACGGCTCAGCAGGATTACAAATAGTTCTGGTACATTTTGAAACCATCCCAGCTGAAAACTTGGTTTATATCTTTTTCTTCTGGGGCCTGTTATCCATAGGACTTATTGAATCTAATAGATCAATAAGCTTTTTTTGATTCCCACTTCTTGTTCGTAAGAACAACACAAAATGAAACATACAAAGCAATATCTGCACATAAGCTACCTTATATCAATTATGGAAGTAAGTGAAATAAACTAAAATCCTTCATTTGAGATGAAGAAGGACAGCTACTTTGATTAAAAGGCATTTCAGCAAGGCAAATATATAAAGGGGATAGACTGGCTGAACCATTTGAATAGTGGGATGTGCAATCCTAAATACAGCATGGTACTGAAGAAGAGCAATGCAGCAATGGCCTAGACTAGAATCTAAACTGCAGGCATAAGACCTCTCCTAATGCAGGCTCTTTCTTGCAGTCATCGCTGGGCTTCCATGAAGATGGTCGTTTGTTACTCAATGCTGGCATGGCTTTGGGTGAAGGTTGTATGGAGAGCAGGGGCAGAGGTTACTAGCACTTGTTTCTCTGTTGGGCAAAGCTTCAGTCTTTGCTTTGTAGCAGTCAGGTGACCTGAGCTGAATGGCTTCCTTGTCTGGGGCTGGTACCTTCTTACAGTGTGAAGCATGCACCCAGGCGGCCAGACGTTGATCCTAAGCATAATATATATTCAGAACCAGCTCCTTACCAAACCTATGGTCCTTAGCAATGATCATCCCTATCTTCAAAAAGGTGACCTCATCCTGGTTGAAAACTACAGGCCAATCTCTGTGTTGCGTCACATGCAAAGTCATGGAATCAATCATTAACCAATCCATGGGACCCACACTCTTTATATTCTACATAAATGACCTTTGCAATCCCCTTATAAGCAACTGCATACTCTTTGCTGATGACATACAACTATTCAATACCACCAGCAATGCTACCTTCCTTCAAAGCAACCTTGATTATGTGTCTGAATAGTCAAAAAATTGGCAATTCCAAATCTCCACCAACAAATGCTCTGTCCTACACATTGGTAAAAAAAAAAATTGGTTTCAATTGCACCGAATACAAGCTTGCACCAAATACAAGCTAGGTGGATATGACCTCGTTGATGACCCTCACTCTGTCAATGATCTTGGAGTACTCATATCTAATGACCTAAGCGCCAGAACTCACTGTAACAGCATTGCCAAAAAGGCATTAAGAGTTGTAAATCTAATCTTATGAAGCTTCTCCTCCAGTAATATTGAATTGCTAACTAGGGCATTCAAAACCTTTGCTAGACCAATACTTGAATACAGCTCAACTGTTTGGAATCCACACTGTATATTGGACATTAATACAATTAAGCAAGTCCAGAAGTATTTCATGAGAAGAGTACTACACTCCTCTGCTCACAACAGAATACCCTATGCCTCCAGACTTGAAATTTTGGGCTTGGACAACTTAGAACTATGACGCGTGCGGTTGGACCTAAGCATAGTACACAAAATTATCTGCTGCAATGTCCTACCAGTCAATAACTACTTCAGGTTCAACCATAACAATACAACAGCACACAACAGATACAAACTCAATGTAAACCGCTCCAAACTTGATTGCAGAAAGTACGACTTCAGCAACAGAATGGTCAATGCCTGGAATGCACTACCTGACTTTGTTGTTACATCCTCAAACCCCCACTCCTTTAACCTTAATCTATCTACTGTTGACCTTGCCCCATTCCTAAGAGGTCTGTAAGGGGTGTGCATAAGTGCACAATCATACCTACCATCCCTGTCCTATTGTTCCCATTTATTTGTACCTATTTCCTATATTCATACTCATGTTTATTCTTATACCTATTATCCTGCAAGCAATTGACAAATCAAATAAACAAATAAATAAAAATAAAAAGTATTGGTGGTCAAGATGAGCTGGAATGGACCCTTCCAGTGAGGAGCCAGGCAATTCTTTCATTGAAATACCTTCACCAGTACCTAATCGCCAGGTGCCAAGGAGTGGCAAGGTTGTAGAATCTCTTTGGAGAGTACAGCGGCAACCTGTGAATGACACGTCTTTAAGGTTGTGACAAGGGCACGGCAATAGTCTAACATGATGCTGTCCAGGGCTGTTATGTCAGCCAGGTTCTCCACAGATGGAAGAGAAGCAGGCTTGAGGGTCGAATTTAACTCTTTCAATGTGGCCTGACGATTCCTTGCATATTTCTTTAATTACTTGATTTGCAAAGTGAGTACCCCTATCACTTCCTAAATAAATAGGGATACCAAATTGGGGCTTTGGAACTCAAGATGGCATTCACTAACCAAAATCTCAACAAATAAATTTTACAAGATTGCTATGCTTCAATATTATTTGGATTATTTGTGATTATATTTGTGCCTTTGACTTATCTTAATTCTTGGCAACTATATGGAGCAGTGGTGCATTTCAAAAAAATTTACCACCGGTTCGGCGGGCATGACTTTGCACAGGCACAGAGGCATTTTGACTCACCTCCTGCAATCCTGCACTCTCCCTGTCGCTTCAGCAGCTGCTGCGCAGCAGTCTGCTGTGCCACGCAACGCAGTTGTGCTTCAAAAGCTGGACATAAAGGTTAGTATGGGAGCCTGGGTTGGTAGGTGGGCAGAACATCAGAGTGTCAGAGAGAACCGCTGCTCATTGGCACTGTCGGCTCAGCAGAACCGGACTGAACCAGTAGAACACCACCACTGATAATGGACATGTCCATGCAATTTTCTACACAACATTTTTGAAGTGTTTGTGCTTTTTTCCTATGACTAAAAGAAGCTAGGTTCCATGCCTAAGACATAACTGGAAGAACTCATGGTTCCATTTATGTATTTTGATATGGACACACATATGCTCATGTTAGTTTTAATATTGTTGATTTCAACCCATTTCAACTCGTATTAATAATATTAATATTTTAATAATATTTTTAAGTGTTTATCATTTTTAATTTTTGCTGCCACTGTCATGGGTGGTCTAATGAAACCCACTTTCTGAAAAGGTTCTGGACTTCTGAATTCGAGTGAAACAGATATAGGTTTGTTCGGCCATCATGTTACAGTAGCTCCCATTTCTGTTAATTTCATCAGTGGAACAGACAAACAAACAAGCAAAAATTGGCCCAACCAGCCTAGAACAATTGGGAATGTGGAAAGCATGAGGAACAGGCCAAATTGCTGTGTCTTTCCCCTTTCCCAGTTTATCACACTCAGTGGTCTTTTCTAGCTACTAGTTCTTATAAATTGTAACTCCTTACAGAATTCCATATTCATTTACTTATTTTGCAGAACCCACAGTTTCAATGAAATCCAATTGCATTTATAAAATTTTAAAAGATTCAGGTATATGACATGAATGCTAAGTATGTATGGGTGCAACCAGTAAAGAGGAAGTAGACTGGGGGTTGCTGGATTGGTCCAATATAGTAATTTACAAGATTCCAGCTTTTGTCAATGATAAGCAAATACTGGTTTAAATAATTATACAGAAAAACACTGCATGGAAAATTTCCTGGCAGAACTGAAAGTGGCTCATTATTTGTAGCATAATATCTGAAAAATAGGCATTGTGAAATTAAAAATTATTTAGGGGATGAAATCTGATGATACTGAATGGAAACAGATAATTCTGATTGTGAAAGTAATACAAATTTAACCAATTAATGTGGCCACTTGTCATTTCTGCATAAATACTGAACATATTGATAAAAGCTGTATGCAGTCATCTCCAAAAGACGCATATTTCATACAGTTTGAAAGCACAAATACTTGGATAGAGTGGATTTGTCTGTTGAGGATGTAATTTGCATTGCCAGCGCTGATTAAAAAAAAAAAAAACTACTTGCAAAGTTCCCTTGAGACATTATTTCATGAACCACACTAGAATACAAATACCAGCAATCTCTTTTGTATTGCTACTTTTTAAACATGTTCAGGTCTTTTCATGGGCATTCTGATTCCATGTGCAATGATACATTAAATTGGAAATTAAAAAAAATATTCACATCTATAACATTTGCTGCATGAGCTGGCTATTCAGCTTAAAGAGACCAATTACAGAAGGTAAAACAAAAAACAAAAACAAAACCTATTTTGTTAGGCACTGTAACAATCACATGGATGCATTTCAATACCACTGTAGAAAATGACTTAATAGTGAACCATAATACACCCTAGTGGTGAATATTTGTTAAATGTGTACAGAGATTATCATTATTACTATAGCCCCATGTGAGACACTAGTATCAACAGTATACATGATATTTTACAGAGTAACATAACAAAAACATAAGGTCTTTACCCAAAGGGCCCAGCACTCTGATTGTCAATTGTTGAATTAACGCAGAAGCAGATGTTTTCTCCCCCCTTAACTCTTAGGGAGGAAGGTAATAAAGCTTTGTTCATAATCTTTAGATAAGTGACCAGATTGATAAACCAGAATTACATACAACACCAGGGAAATAATGGGCTTTATGTCTGTGCTATAGCCCTATTCCCCTCTGCTCAGGTGTCATTGTGTGAATAATAATCCATGTGGGTGTTACTGCATGTGATCTGCATCAACCTGATTAACAATTTTGGGATGAAAGAATATGACTTTAAATGATGCTCATATACCCATCATGGCTCATTCTACAATAGTTAAACAGCAAATTTCTTGTTTGAAGTTATACAACTTAGCTCCCAAATCGCTCATTCATATTATGGCAGTGGTAGAGTGTGTCACTGGAAAGAATAATGTTTCCATTAACATTTTGAAATCAGCATTTTAAAATCCATAAATACTTTGTGTATTTTGTGAGACCGGGAAGTGTCATGAAATCACATGACACACTAGAACATTGGCAAACTAGATTAATGTCTCAAAAAACATGACTCTGGTTTAAGCAAAACTTGGTTGTTCATTATGGCAAGTCACACTAGGACAATCAGATCTGGATTGCAGGAATACAGATCGCCATTATAGGGTATCAGGGATTACAGAACAGTCTAAATTTACTCCCATCCATTGGCCAAACAAATTTTTGTAGCCTAGATCTGGTAGCCTAATTCTGAAATGGTAGGAGAATAGTGGGATATAACTGCATCCCAACTGCAACAATCAAATGAAGGGCTACTCACTAGCTATGTCTACCATGACAGTTATTTTGCATAAATCCTTATAAGGTGCTCTTTGCATTCCAGTTGTGGCCTTAATGAATTGCGGTTCTCTGGGATTTCAGGGAAGATTCTTTCAAATTCCTGCATGGACATACCAAGAATTGAACTTGGGATTTTCGTCTACTTACTTACAGTCACTGCATATGATAGATTCAAACCAGAATAGATGAATGCATTTACTCATGGAGTTTCTTATCCATGCCCTATGTAACATAGTTTAGCCACAATTGCCCTTTTCATGTCATTCCTTTATTTCTTTTTCTTTGAGGTTTTTGGCTGTTGTATTCTTCAAATGATAGCCTTTTTCATATTAATTATAAAGGGCTTGGCAGCTGTAAAACCCCGGCTAATATGATTAACAACAGTGCACCTGCTGCTTAAAAAAGTCAACCAGCCCTGAGGCCACTAACTAGAAAGGAGAGGGAGATGAAGTCATTTAATATTTTATGAGAAGGCCCCTTGAATCGGTGCACAGTATATGCAACATTATTGATTTTCAACTTGTTCTGCTTCAGAGGTTTGAGAATTTGCTTAATTTAAAGACTTCTTTCTATTCTCTTCAAGAACGTCCTTCTCTTGCTTAAGAAGCTTTTTCTCATTTATTCCCAGAGCACAAGATAGAAAAGACTTTGACCCCTGGTGGCTTTTTGGGATGCTTTCCCCCAAGTCTCTTGGAAGCTATCCGAATTGCTTCTTGAGACTGGCAATATTCCTAGGATGAGACTTCACAATTGCTGGCTGCTGCAAGCCAAAACTCAATTAGTTAGGAAATTCCTTCTGTTTTCTGGCACTAGAGAGAAAGAAGGGCTTGTTTCTCACAGATTTTAAGACTTTATGGTGGATGAGTTTGGGAGTTGCAAAAAGATTAGAGAAGGATGCCAATTATAACCAGGCTCTCAAATCTGGATGAAATCTGTAGATGATCTTGATTTTTGAGTGTTTTCTACCATCATCTGTTGCTCCTCAGCACCTTTAACAGTCCAAGTCTCAGAGGTCTATCAGAACATTTCTCAAAATTTTAAATCTGCTTAAGAAGGATGAAGACTCCTGTTATATAGACACATATGAAAGAAGTGTGCTTTTAGATATCACAAACAAAATCTGATAATAGCTTTAAAATGCAATTACTATGATTTGAGCCTCCTAACTACATGGGAGCTACTGAAGTTACTTTAGAATTAGTATGTGTTTTCTGCAGTCACACTTTGATTACTACTTAATTGTTATTGCTGAGAACACTTCAGAGGCAGTCTTTTGTAAAACATGTTACTGTAATATAGTAATTTGGACACAAGCAAAGCAAGATTTACTTTTTTCTCTCTAGAAAAAAAGGAGGGACATTCAAGAAGCTGCTGTACTCAAGTGGCAAGTGAGGTGACATCATATTCTTACTCCCAACTCTTTTTCTCCCTTTCTGTAGGAAATGGTAGAAACTATATTTTTTTCCTGTAAAAGAAGAATCACATGGGAATGAATGAATGTTAAAGGAAGGAAGGAAGGAAGGAAGGAAGGAAAAGGAAGGAAGGATAAAGTAGCTTTCCTATTGCTCATTTTTGAACTGTTTTTGTTTGCAGAAGGAAAAAAAATGAAGACAAAATCATGTAAGTGATGTAATATTTGAAGGACTTCACATCTTCCAGGCCCCATAGAATCATAGGTTGCCTATGCTGACTAGTATCTCATAATAATTCTTTTGTGTTTCTGTTTGAAGAATATTAGAAGCAAGGAAAGCAATCTCTCATGACATTGATTTATAAGCACAATACAACGCACAGCAATCTTATCTATGTTTAATTGAAGCATGGCTTACCCCACCAGTTTTTTAAATGGCACGGTAGAGATAAACATAAGTTTGCACTGCCTCATAGGTTAAAATGGTTAATAACCTGTTTTGTGCTTCATGTGTCATATTAATTCAGTTATAGACTATATTCACACCCGATATTAAATCGAGATGTTTAAACTTTGAGCCTTGCATAATGGTCCACTTTACATACAAGAATGAACCATAGTGGTGGTTGTATTATATATGACACAAAACAAACTAAAGTTTAATGCAATGAGTGATCCGAGCAAGGTTGGAACTGCACTCTTAGCAATCATAGTGGGAGGGGGAGTATTAATTGCACCATGGGCTATAAACAAGGGGATGAATTGCTCAGATTATAAAGAGATTCAAATGGCCTCAGAAAAAAACTGAAGAAAAACCAAAGGAGGCGCAATGTTGTTGTTATTATTATTATACACAAAAATGACAGTATACACAGTAAACAAGTTAACCATGCTGGGTTTCGTATCACAAATCACTAGTCAAACACTTCCCAAGTGTTTAGGACTGCGTGATGTATCGGCAGATTATGCGAGCAGATCCCAGTAAGGTGGCCTTCTGCAGCTGACCAATGGTGATCTTGTCAGCGCCAATTGTTTTTAAGTGCTTGCATAAGGCACAGCACCCAGTGTGCCAAGTACCACTGGAACCACCTGCACTGGTTTATGCCAGAGTCTCTGCAGTTCGATTCTCAAGTCCTGATATCTGGTGACTTTTTCAAATTGTTTCTCGTCGATTCTGCTGTGACCAGGTATGACAATGTCGACGATCCACACTTTTTTCTTCTCCACAATCGTGACATCTGTGGTATTGTGTTCCAAAACTTTGTCAGTCTGTATTCGGAAGTCCCATGCGCATTTTCAACCACTTTTTCAGGCTTATGGTCCCTATTATTATTATTATTATTATTATTATTATTGTTATTATTATTATTATTATTATTATTATTATTATTATTTTGTTGTTGTTGTTGTTGTTGTTATTGTTTGGCTTTGGGTGGGAGCAAGATTAAGATAAGGTAAAAAGCTGATATCCTTACTTTGCATTTTGGATCGGCTTCCTCATCTACAGTTGATCTCATTTTTCTTTCTTTTGTTTTATCGTGACACCCCATAGTTCTTTTCCCTCATTCTTCCCACCCCTGCCTTGTTGAACAATCCGCAGGAAGGTAATTAGGAACAAGGAGGAGTCTGGGATGGCTGTTCTGGTATCTGGTGCTTCTCTCCCCACCTTCAATATGAATAAGTCCCTTCATATGTTCCTCTGGAAGGAAACACTGATGCTTTTGTTTGGAAGATTTCTAGGGTAGGATAGAATTAATAAATCAGAGAGCTGGTGTTATGCTGTTACATTCTTGCAATTTTAAGGCAAGCTCATGAAATTAAAAGGGGGAGGAAATTTGTTCTAAGAGGAGCTGCATATTTGCAGCCAAATCTTTTATCCACTTTATTATGCATTGGTTTCCCCTTTATTCTTCCCTTTTGTAATGCTTTGCTGTATTGTACCATAAGTTTTCTGCCACATTATCATCTCTTCCTCCTCCAGCCTTTTATTTCTGAGCAGAATTCAGCGCTCATGTTGATTTATGAAAGCCTATCAGTCTTGGAACCAAGCAGTTGAAAGCAGAATCCTCTGTTTGAGTCTGACTAAGTGACTGGACCTTTGGGGAAATTCCTACTTTATGATTTCTCTAACATTGAGGGGAAGTTAGATAAAAGAAAGGAAAGGCCCTTCTCAGTGGTAGTTCTCGTGTTTTGGATCTCCCTGGCATGGAAATCAAGCTAGGGGGGTGTGTGTGTGTGTGTGTTATCCCTTTGATAGGCCTTTAATTGTTTATCTAGAGATATTTTTAACATGTATTATATCATAAGCCTGAGCAGCTCAAGGTTGACTCAGCCCTCCATCCTTCTAAGGTCGGTAAAATGAGGACCCAGCATATTGTTGGGGACAATATGCTGACTCTGTAAACCACTTAGAGAGGGCTGTAAAGCACTATGAGGTGGTATATAAGTCTAAGTGCTATTGCTATAAGTTTTTTTAAGGTATCTGTGACATTCAGTACCTTAATCAGAATGTCAAGATGAGGATGGTGATGTTGAGATGCAAGTTCTGTCTCTTTTTAGATGTATGAGCAATGTTGCAATGCATGTACCAAGAGGACGTTTATGCTGCAACATCCCAATGGGTCTTAACAGCTCCAGTTACTGCTTAAGAGTTTTTACAGTGATCCTGTATGGTGCATCTATAAATAGGTGAATATTTCCAGCATACTGCTGATATCACACCTCAAATCATCAAATGATGGTCTAACTCAGCAGCTTCAAATATATATTAGGTAGCGTAGGAAAGGAACAGAATCAGGTAGTAGCTCATACTGGAGCAACCAAGGACTCAAGCCCAATGCCTGGACCTATCCACTGAACTAAAACAGAACCTCAGGGAAATAGTGTCTCCAACTCCCAACATTTGCAGACAGTCCAGGAAGATAAATGCTATAGGATTTCCTGCCTAAGCAGGGAGTTGGATTAGAATACTTCCAAGATCCCATCCTTTTCTATACCATAGTTGATGGTATCAAAAACCACTGACTGGTTTAACAGGACCAGGATGTACACACACTTCCCATATGTAACTGGTTGACATAAGCTTGTTTCTCTTAGCGAAGAGTACCATTTCTATGGGTATTTTTTTAAGGAGAAGGGTTTACTGTGTCCCATATTTTGAGTTTTTCAGAGCTCAATCTAAGAATCAACAAAGCATACAAAACTACCTATATCCCAACCAACATGTTTATAACATTACCATACATATAATCAATATGTTTATTCAATCATTCATTGAATACCAGGGTGACACCACTGCTAAACTTCTGCTCAATACTGAACAATTATCAAAGTACACATTTTGTTTTCACTCACCCTTTACTTTCATCATGTGCCATTTTATTGCACTCATAACCAACATTAAACTCAATACACTTAGAAAAAATTCATAATTGGAGGCTATACTCTTACATGTTTTCTCTAAATCATAATATCAGCAAACCTGCATTCATCTACGATATTTTTATTGTCTCCTTCCATACTCTTTCAATCAGAATTCTACAAATTGTTTTGTAATTGTTACATTCACTTTTGCAAAACTCTTCTTGGTATAGAGCAAGTATAACAGTATTCTTCCAGTAGCCAGGTGCAGATAGAAACACAACAACTTTATAAGCAAGTCACATTTCTATTTTAACAGTTCTCCAATGATACCATTTATTCAGCCTTCCTTTTTTTAAAAAAAAAAAAATCTTAAAGTATTTGTGATATATTAATTTCATTAATTTGTGATGTGTACATATCAGTAGATTTATTCCTACTCACAATAAATACATATCCTAAGCAGATAGTCACTACTCAGCAGCCCCATTCATTCTTGGATCTTTAAATGTCCCCGTCACTTTTACCGTAGTCTCTTATCAGATTTCCATATTTATCATTAGCAGACTTTTCCCCCTATCACTTCCATTTTTTCTCCAAACTATATCTGATTTTTCCATTATCCCCATATGCTCTAAGATCATATGCAACTGTTACCAATCAATGAATTCCTACTTTCATGTGCACTCACAATAACATACCTTCTCACACGCATGTTAATCTTTCCATTCATAATTGATCCTACAACTTCATTCTCTACATGTATCCATCAACTCCACAAGGTCAGATCACCTCCTTCTAATCTATATTCTTCTTTCCCCTTTTCTTATTTTTACAGACACACAACAGATATACCTTCCTTTCATTTATTTTATTTATATTCTCTATCATTAACTCTTACATTCCAAGTCACAATCTTCCAGTCTTTCATTGCCCTGGGTATCTTCAGATGACCTCAGAATCTATTGACCACCATCTATCATGACTTATACTATCACAAAGCTTTCACATAAATTCATGCAGTTGTACGAAGAAGTAGAAAAGTTTGCCAGTCTTAGTCAGGTTCCTGCCACATGCTATCAGTAAAGGTAATATTTTGGTACATTTTGAATCAAAGCACAACCAGTTTCACCCCAAGCACATCAATGCCACTCTGTACAAACTTGGATCAAAGAATACTTTATAAGCCAATATATTATTGCATTCATCTTTCCAACATAGAAATACACGCACACACAAACTCAGAATACAAAATATAAAAACTATTGAAGTGGAATATTTCCCAGAAAGCTCACCATTTATGTGAAACATTAAACTGTACTTTTTAGGGACTTTGAAACTTTAATGGTTTTCTCCAATTTTGATTTTATTGATGGGAACTTATAGTTCAGAAACAGTAATTTATTCAAAACTGACTAAATCCATTGTGCAAATGTTCAATCAATTCTGAAGTATTGCAATTTCTGCATAAAATATTGGTATGTTTTATATCTTCACATCTTATGTAATCTGATGTGGAATAGTAGGAACTGGCAATATGAAGCAGTCTAACAAATTGCTGTTATAATGGTGAAAAAACTCAAAACATTCTGACTGTTTTTAATTCCCCAGACATAACATTTTTCTGTGCCCTATCAGTAACATAGATTCTTGCTGCCTCTAGTTCTCAAACTCTCTCTATTCCTTGAAATAAAACCAAAAGTATGCCCAGGATTTTCCTTCATTTATGCAGTTTTAAAACTCATGTATGTCATTTTCTTCAGTCGGAATTACTAATAATTCCACATGCTGGAATGTCAGTGAAGGACAGCTAAAGGGTTTTTGGGAAGGGCAGGGGAGGGAAATCCCTGGACTGGATCTAATCAAATAAAAACCATGCCTGATTGGATAAAATCAGTACATGTGCTATGTATTTCTTAACGTTGTAATAATATGTATGTATTCTTTATCTGTTGGGTCGTAATTTAATTTGACATTTTATTATAAAAGAATGTTTTAGTTAAATTATCATTGGTAATGTGCAAGATTCAAAGATTTACCTTAATTATGAGCTAAGTGTGTCAAGTCTCATATAGATACACCTTGCTGCTACTCTAGCTTTCCCATCTTTCAGTTCGGCCAAAGGAAGGCCATCACAAGGAATACCCTACCATAGGGCATGACTGAAAGAAGGACACTTGTGGGGACTTAGAGGCATGCAATGGAAAGCAACATCAATAGCATCTTGCTCTATGTCCCAGCAAGTCACCTCACAAACACAGCTAATTAAAATGAAAACACCCAGAGAATAAAATATAAAAATATTTTCTCCACACGGGGAAGAAACGTTGGTAGAAACCAGTGGGCAGATTTCAACAAAATGTTAGTATTTACACCAGGGTGTCCAACCTTGGCAACTTTAAGACTTGTGGACTTCAACTCCCATAATTCCTCAGCCAGCTTTGCTGGCTGAGGAATTCTGGGAGTTGAAGTCCACAAGTCTTAAAGTTGCCAAGGTTGGACACCCCTGATTTACACCTATCTCTTTCAGATAATTTCAGATAATTTCAGATAATCTGATTATACTTTTTCCCCTCAAAAGATCAGAGGACGTACTTGATGGTTCTCTTAATCAGCTTGTGAATTTTTTTTAAAAAAAAATACATGTTTGAATTTATTCTAATATACTCTCCTCCAGCTATTCCAGGTGCTCTATTGCTGTAAGAGTAATTTGAACTGTTTCAAGTTTGTCAGCTGATGGAAGCCTCTGTATGAAGCTAAGCAAGATTGGGCTTGATTAATACTTTAATGGAGAGCTTCAGGATCAGCAGACCATACTAAGAGGTCAAAAAGATGTCCAGAAGAAGACAATAGGAAACCACTTCTATGATGCTGCCAATAAAACTGATGTTTTCCATACAATTTGACTTGAAGGAGACTTAGGTAAGTTGTGAAAAAGATGGCTTACAAGAGTTTTTTGCTTTGTCTTTGTCTGCTTTGCTTCTGTTTTGTTGCATTTGTAATGTAAGTATAATTCAAATATCCTGTGGAGTGGTCTTTCCAGTAGGACTATTTTTTACATTCAATGAAAAATTGATAAGGTATTATTGTATAACTGTCATGATAGGGAACAGAAGAAACCTAGATTCAGTGCTTCAGTACAATAGGATACAAACTTTGAATACTTTGAAGACATATAGATTTGGTCTGTAGGTGCTAAAATTATTCTTGGATAAATTTGCTATTCAAGTCCACTTGATCTGAAAAAGGATGTTATCCATCTTACTGTTCCACTAAAATGAAACTATTTTTTGTTACTCTGAAATTTTAATGTAGACTCTTTTCCAGAAGCCCTTTCTTCCACAACATAATACACCAGGTGATGAAGCTTGAAGTTGTTACCTTATATGTACTGTCAAGACCACACAGGCATACCATGCGCAGGTGTCACAGTTGGAGGTGCTGTTGGGCTGCTATATCTCAAAAAGCTTTGTAATTTAGTACCTATGCAGAACCAACTTGTTTTAGAGGAAGAATCTGAAAGGGTTATGCAGAAAGTTCCATCACATGTTGTTCCTTGCACATAATATAAAAGTTTTGTTCAGACATGGATTGAAATATGAGCACTAGTCAAACGTATTTTGAAATAGGAGGATCAGGAAAGATATAAGAAGGCAAATCAGACATAAGGAACTAAAAGTGTAAGATGTTGTTTTGTATTAGAAATGAATTTCTGTTTTGTATTGTGCTCTGTTATAATAAAAGACAATTGTATCTTCTATAAACACAGATTCAGAGTGAAAGATTCCCAAATGACTATCGTAGTCCTTTTCATATCATGACTCAAGACATGATATGGAGAAAAATCTGGATTATTGTGGGTGATTCATCACAACTATGATTCCCCAGCCTGATCTGGATTGTGTTTAGATATCTTGCAAAGCTTGTTTACTTTAAAAAGGTTTTGAAATTGTGTGTGTGCGTGTGTGCGTGTGTGTGAAGTTTGGAAGATATTGAGTTTAGTTCAGAACAACTAGACTTAACAGCTGCATTACTGATGCTTTTAAAACGTATTGTGCTTAATTTTTAAAATTTTTAATCTAGGCTACCATTCAGTTCTGTGGAAGTTGAAATAACTAAGTAGGATTAGGATGATAAATGAAGACTAATCACTGGCGTTGTTCTAACTCCAAGCAAATTGTGACAATTTCCCTCCTAGCTCCACTTTCTCTTCCTTAAAATATGTAGCTTTCATTTTTCCCATGCTGTAAAGCAGAACACTGTCACAGTACTGCTCGTGCAGATTAGATGTGTAGACATGCTGTAGATGTGTAGACATGATGCTCCCACAGTCAGAAACCAGTGTGCTAAATTAATAGTCACAGGTGTGCTTTTTAGGCAGACAGAAAGCTGCTTCAAGAGCTACTATCCCTGCTAACCATCATATTACAATAGGATAAAAATTGAGCTGTGACAAAACTCCTACCAAGTAGTTTCTGATTCAATGCTCTAATAATAATATATGCTTTATGACCAACAGCAGTATGAGACTGCTAATTCAGATGGTATCCCTCAACATCCAGCCACCCAACTCATAAGCCAAATGCAAAATTTTGATTTATGTGGTCTACTCATGAGAAGCAGCTATTCAGAGTACATGAGCTATCTCACAATATTTCCTTTCTCTGGAGAGATGTTGCTGGCCAGGTTTTGGCATCCAGCTGCTGATCTTCACCATAAACATTATCCCACTTTGGCAGGGATGTCTAGTTTGCCATGGCACCCACTGGAGGTTTTCACAATATGTTCATCCTATTTTAATAAATCTCATGCAGCAGATTTGATTCACCCTGTTAATGGTGGATCATCTTCTCCTTGCATAACTGATGATAGTGTCATATATATTGCTTCCCATTGCAGTTTCTTGTCAGAAAAAAATGTTTTGTGGATTTTTATGTCAATTTGTATGTTCTGGTCTATTGCCTTTCTGAGAATAATACTTAAATATTAATTGCTATGTTCCATGTGGGCATCCAGTCTAATCAAGAATTCAGAATGTTTGAATATATTCAGGTACTTGGATTTAATTTATGTATTATGATCTCAGTACCAGCATGAATACAGTTTCTGTAATACGATTCAGAAATGTTGAACTGGGCTTGCCAATTAAACTGCAAAACTTCAACTTACACAATTTGAATTAATTAATTGATTAATATAATTTTGTATCATGCTACCATCCTCTTTGAAAGGTGCTATTACTACAAATTACCTGCTGTCATTCTCAAAACTCCATTTTCAGCTGGACCTGTTAACCAAGCTTACTCCCACTTATTCCACCCAAAATTTTAAGATGCCATCTTGAAATTGCAAGGAAATTATGTAAATACTTATTTTAACTTGCTATTCTGTGGTAAATAATATCTGATATAAATGATACCATAATGTTAATAGGGAATTTGATTTATGTGATGGTCTCTAGCTGAGCAATTTTATAAAGGGACAAGCAAATTCATTTTTTTTAAAAATGCATCACTGATCAAATAGAATCTCCATGATAATTTTTCTGAACTTCGTGGCAGTCTTTGTTACCATTGATCAAAGAATCTTTTGAATCAATGATTTAATTATAAAACACTTTAAAATGTTTTTTCCCCTGGTAGGGTTATTTTGTTTTATTTTGTTCCTTCAGCTTCCTTATAGTGCCACAAGCTTCTTTCTAATTCCTTAAACAATTGGAAATAGAATCTCCTAATGGTCTACACTAAAGTGCCAACAGAATGAAAAACATATATAGCTGAACTATTAATTAGAAAATCACTTTGGAACTGCTGAACAATATCTGGATGTTGTTTTGAGATGAGCCACACTAAAGATCAATCCAAGAAAGACAGAGATAATTATGATGGCCATTGCCTTTTGTATATGAGTCTGATTATCAATAATATTGTTTCACTTCTAAAGAACCAACTTCAAAGCTTCAGGATAGTTGTGGACTTAGAAATATCTGTGAAAGCACAAATGATGACAGTGGTGAGTCATGCATTTTAGCAGGTTAAACTGATACGATATGGTCACACTCAGGTTAGATTGTAATGCGTATAACACTAGATTCTCTTTGAAGGATTTGGAAGTGTCACCTGGTGCAAAATGTACTACCTATGTAGAGAAAGGTTAAACAATATACAGACCATATGAATTTCCAATGATCTTATGTATGTCTCCAGGAAATACTCTTTAGAGTTCTCTTTTTAATATAATTTCCTGAGAACTTGAAAAATAACCAGTCATCAGAGGAAGATTAAACCAAGAGATGGTTTCACTCAGTATAAAAAGAGGTTTCCATAACTGAATGAAAGTTTTTGCCCAAGTATAAGTAAAATGACTTTTGTAACTGTATGAAGCTGCATTGTCAGTAAAAAGCCATTCTTCTTCAATAGCTCCTTCAGTAGTTTTATAAAACACAATTCAGGGATTAAACAAAGTATTAAAGGGGCTCTAACAGCAAGTTTCAGAGATAAGCAATTGATTTAAATGTTACACAAATATGAAAATGGCACTTGGGCTGGGCTCTGTGTCTCTCCACATTCACACAGGATGTTGTTATCCACTAAAAGCCTCCACTTGAGTATGTTGGTCTTTAGGCACTCCAACCCTCAATCTTTAAAATAGTATAAGGGAAGTTGGATCCTTTAGATCCTTTAGCCATATTTTATTTTAATGTTATTTCTTGCTCAATGGTCTCCTTCCTCTATCTTTTAATAAAGCTTTTCCTAGGTCTGAGTCGGTGGGCTTGGGGCATATGGCCATTCAGAGGATATCAGGGATCATTCTCTTGCTAAGTTATTTTGGCATCTGCTGCTACTTCTCTCCTGATCTTAAGTGGGGCAATGCCAGTGAGGGAATATATTTTTTCAATTGTTGTAGATTTGAGACATCCTGTCACTAAGTATACTGCTTCATTGATGGCAATGTCAACTTGTTTTGTGTGTGAAGATGCGCTCTGCATTGGGGCAGCATACTCTACTGCAGAGATGCTCAAGGCCAAAGCTGATGTGCACAACATAGATGGTTGAGCTCCCCATGCATAGTTTATGAGTTTCCTGATGATATTGCTCCTCAAGCTGACTTTAGCCTTAGTGTTCAGGCAAAAAAACAGCCTCCTATTGAGTATTTTCAGATACTCAGTATTGGACAGTGCTGTAATTGGTTCCCTTGCCACATAATAACCAACTCTTCCCTTGCATCTTGATTTTGGAGGTGTAAAGCACACATATGGGTCTTGTCTGGGTTGAACTTTAAATTGTTGATGGTATAGTATCATCCTAACTCTTCAAGTGCTACCATAGATGTTCCAGCTACCTCATCAAAAGTTTATCCTTGTTGGCCACTGTTATATCATTCATATGGATGAATAGATTTGTGTTGTCAGGGACTGGTTTATTTTTGTATATATTTTGTACAATGTCAGAGATAATACACTTTTTTTGGCAGCTCATTCTTCTGAATCCTCCATCTACTGTTCTTACTGTATAATAGCACATAGAATCTCCAGTGCTGGTGGAAGCTGCCAATGACTCTGGTTAGCTTATTATCTCTGGTCATGTTATTTAATTTACATAGCAATATCATATGGTTTAGAGTGTCATATGCTGCAGTGGAGTTGATGAAAGTTATTCCAGTAATTGGTTTTCTTTTGAAACCATCCTCAGTATATTATGTAAGATTAAGATTTAACTACCACATGACCTCCCTGGAGACCTGCTTGCTCCCTTATAATCTTTTCATCAATAAATGTTTGAAATACAATTCTATTGTATGATATTTTTAAATATATAATATTTAAAAATATAATATTTTTAACCTTTCTCTTACACAAGCCATTGTTCCATTTTGTCTCAAAACTTCCATTATTATTCCAGTTCCCAAAAAGTCCTCTCCTGATACTTTAAATGACTATAGACCAGTAGCTGTCACACCCATAATTATGAAGTGTTTTGAAAGACTGGTCTTAAAATCTATACAGGATTGCCTCCCATCAAACCTTGACCCATACCAGTTTGCCTATCGGAATAACAGATCCACAGAGGATGCTACTGCCATGGCTCTCTACATTGCACTGGACCATCTGGAGCATAGTGGGAGCTATGCAAGGATGCTTTTCATTGATTACAGCTCAGCTTTTAATACCATCATTCCAGATATACTGATTAAGAAGTTGCTAGAAATGGGCCTCTCCTCTCACATCTGCTGTTGGATAAGGGACTTTCTTACTAACAGACCCCAAACTGTTAGGATTGGCAGCTATTTTTCCTCCACTCTTGCTCTCAGCACTGGCTCTCCACAGGGTTGTGTGCTGAGCCCCCTTTTGTATTCACTCTACACCTACGACTGCACTCCCTCTTGTCCCACTAACTCTATAATAAAATTTGCAGACGACACCACGTTGGTGGGACTCGTATCAGGAGAAGACGAGATGGCCTATAGGCCAGAGGTTCTCAGACTGGTCTTGTGGTGCAAGAGTCATAACCTCACCCTGAACATCAAAAAGACCAAAGAATTTATTATAGACTTCAGAAGATGCAAAGCAGAGCCTCTCCCACGATATATCAATGGAGACAGTGTGGAAAGAGTTCATAGTTTTAAATTTCTAGGAACTCATATTTCTGACAACCTTACTTGGTCAGTACACACTATGGCCACTGCAAAGAAGGCCCAACAGCACCTGCACTTTATGAGGCTGCTGAAAAAGAGTGGTCTGGGTGAGAAGTTGCTGGTTACTTTTTACTTTTTAGTAGTAGTAAGTATTTAACATACAAAACAATCATTTTTTTTAATTATCTGAGTGTTTGAAACAGGTAGGCATTCTTCTAAGGTAGAAACAGATACTGCTGAACATTTTAAATCAATGTTTGTTACACATCATGGAAGATTCCAGTGTTTCTGAGGAAAATTTGAGGGAAGGGCAAGCAACTGCAAGGTCCTACCAATTTCAGGGAACAGAATGAATGATTCTGGAAGGCCACAGATACCAGAGTTGACATGAATTATGCATCCCTTGTTTAAAGAGAGGTCAGCATCATCAATAATGGACCAAGGACTTCTTGCCATCCATTTGTATCTTCCCATGCCAGCAGCAATTCATGAAATCTGCATGGATTTCCTCAATATTTTTCAGAACTGAACAAAGAAGCTGTAGAAAATGCTACCAGGCCAATATGCAGCAAATTTCAGTGCATATTTACTAGGCTCTGGATAAATTTAAGGATTAATTTGCAGACATGATTAGAAGACCTAATTAAGGTAGAACAACCAGACTTAGAATTGACAGTGAAGAAACTGAAGTGATGGATAGTGAATGGATTTTAGGATCAACGATCAACAGTAAAGGGACAAGCAGTCAAGAAATACCTTGGAAAAGATATTCAGATGTTGCGGTGTTTCTGTACCTACAAAGATCAGAATCATGCAAGCTATGGTATTGCCTATGATACGTATGGAAGCCAAAGTTTAACTTTAAAGAAACAGGGCAGGGAGAGTATTGATCTCTTTGAACTTTGTTATGGAGAAGACTCCTGAGAATACTGTGAATAGGCATGAAAACAAACCAGTGGGTCATTAAACAAATCAACCCAGAGTTCTTACCTAAAGCACAGATGACCAGGCTCAAATTATCCTACTTTGGGCACATTATGCAAAGACCCAGCTCTCTGCAAAAGGCTTAAAGCTGGGAAAGGTGTCAGGAAAGAGAAGAAAAGGACAACCAACAGCAAGACTTGGTTACAGTGATGAGTGCACAACTACGAGACCTGAAAGGTCAAGTTAGGGATAGATTGTTGTGGAGAAAATCGATGTGGTTGTTAAAAGAAGAAAAAAATGACTTCATTAACAAATTCAAATCAGGTATATTAATACTAATTTTTATATTAGTATGAAAAAAGTAAAGGAAGAGTAGTATATTAGCCCCAGCTCAGTCAAAATATAGCAGCTGTAATAGGAAAAAGGGTGCTGGGATACCAATGTCCCTAAAAAAAATTAACATGTCTCATGACCATAGAATTTAGATTTTGCAATCTTACATTGTTCTAACATTTCAAGCCACTGCCTACTTGACTATAAAAAAAATAGTATTTCAGATTTTCTTTTATAAACCAAACAACTCACCACAGCTAACTCACCACAGACAGCTCGCCACAGGATAATTTAACATTTAACATTTAAATTTAAATGTAAATTATTTAATTAAATTTAATTATATAAAATAAGTTAAAAAATATTTTAATTTTTGTCATTCACATTTCATTCTGTCCTTCCTCTAGCATCCTTTCTTTAATGATTCCATTCCACCATTTTCTTAATATTAGGATAACTCTTGTCCCGCAATGAGTTGGCCATGACAAGTTGTCCTGCAGTAAGTTGGCCTTGGTGAGTTGGTCATGAAAAATTATCCTAGATCAATACATGGACAGTCCTCAACTTACGACCACAATTGAACCCAAATTTTCGGTTACTAAGTGAGACATGTGTTAAGTGAATTTTGCTCCATTTCTTGCCACATTTGTTAAGTGAATCACTTCAGTTGTTAAGTTAATAGCAATTGTTATATGAGTCTGGCTTCCCTATTGACTTCGCTTGTCAGAAGGTCACAAAAGGTGATCACATGATCCCAGGGCACTACAACTGTCATAAATATGAGTCAGTTGCAAAACATCTGAAATTTGATCACATGACCGTGGAAATGCCTCAATGGTCATAAATATGAAAAATGGTTTTAAGTCACTTTTTTCAGTGTCACTGTAACTTAGAACAACCACTAAAGTAACTGTTATAAGTTGAAGACTACCTGTATAAAACTATAGGACAACTATTACTTACCCTTCTGGAAAAAAAATATATACATCATGGTCATTGCTGACAAACAGTACTATGGCAAAAGTATGTTGGTAAAACTAAACAGTGAATGAAACCGTTAAAAATTTTTTTTACTAAACATCTAGCAGATTTCTCATTTTTTTATGAGCATAACAAAATGTCATGACGTTTTTATGAAAGGCATTCATTCTCTCATTCTCTTCTTGCACTTTAAGTCTGAGTTACCCTTTAAGAAACAAACATTTTAAAATGTGAGCTTTCAGTGAACTGTAGTGCGGTAGGCACTATTTTGGAGTTCCTGCTAAAAATGACATTGAGGGAAATGATCACATATTTTTATCACACACAAATATGTAGCTTTGGATCAACAAATCATCAACTCAAATCTTTATTATGGCATGTTATGTTATCACTTGCCTCTCTCTCCGGATGCTTGTGCCAATACTTAGCTGTTTGTGATGGACTTGATAAACTGACCCCTATAAAATCATATGGGGCAGCATTTCACACACTGCAGTTTCATCTCGTGCATTTTAAACATACAGTACACAGTTTAAATTCAGTTTGTATTCCACTGGACTTTAAACTTGGATGGTCACATCAACCAAATTTCTGAAACATTTTTCAATATTTTTCCTTACTTTAATCCTTTCTTATATGTCTGTTATTAGTAAACACACTATCCCCATGGATACATATTACCTGAATACATTTTTTTGAAGGAGGCTTGGAGTTAAAATCAGGTTTCTGTTCTAAGGTTGAAATTCAAACCTTTAATTATTGATCCTGCCATAGAAAGTCTGTGTAAAATGTAATGGAGGATCAATGACTGAAATTAAGTAAGGACATGTTTTAATCAGAAATTGGCTCGAGAAGCTCGTATACAACATATTGAAGGCATCCATCATGTGCTGGTGTTATTAAAGGTTCCTAGCCATGAAACAACTATTTATTTTTGGAAGATTTTTAAGGGGGGAAAAAGGAAAGGAAAAAGAATATTCAAAAAAAGAGCAAAGTGCTGAAAAGTTTCTAGTTCTGTATTTCCAAATCTCATCTATCATTTAGAATCCATGCCATCTCTTAATCCCTGGGACCATTTAAATTCCACAGTTACATTGATTATTGACTATTCATCTCCTATGATTGTATAGAATTATATTCACTGTTTTTCCATACTACTAAAAAATCCCCACTAACCTTCCTATTATGGCAAAAAAATCAGCTGAAAAAATTATTTAAATCAGCTGAAAAAGATTGGCATTAAAGCATAATATAAAAAGTTAGAAATGCAATTAAACTTTGGTCTGTGACCTTAATAAAAATTGACTGGGGAGGTGGGGATTAAACTTAGCACACACACCAAAAAAAAAACCAAAATCTAACTATTAAAAATCTGACAAAGAATCTTTATAGATTTCCTGACTGTATTGAGATTGGGGACTGTATTTGCTGCCAAAGGAGTTGCATTCTTTCTTCCACATATTAAATAGAGGGACTTGTGACACAAGGGAAATCTTTGAACAAGTATGCATCTGCAGATTTTAACACTGTACAGCTTTCAGTTGGGACAGGCAGTCAATTACTTACTGAGAACCCAAGGTTGGATGTCAAGGTATTTGCTAGGAAATAGAAACAAAAGCAAGCAGCAACTTGGCACTTTGTACCTACTGTCAAAGAAAACGAGGAAACAAACTGAAATCTTGCCAATTTCAGTCCTATGCCGATTTGTTCCCTATGGCTGTGACTGGGCTACTGCACATCCTGGAACAGTTCCCAAAAAATACAAGAGGTCAACACGACACAATTCTAGCCGCGTTCTTTCCTGCCACCAGAACAGGGTTAACAAATTCACATCATCACGGCAGTGTCACATGATGTATCGGGACTTTTCCCCTTCGCTAGACTGGGTGTGGGCATGGCCAGCGCATGATGCATCCAGCCTCTGGGCCAGGAGTTTGACAGCTCTGCACTAGAACAACAAAACCATGCTTATACCTACTACAAAAAATAGATGCCAAAAGGCCAGTATGCTATCCTTGTGGCTTTACATATTATTGGTTCTTAATAATAAAACAAGTAAGGGTGTCTTTGCAGTTGGATGGGTTCCCTACCGAGGTTCTTACTCAGAAATAACTATTTCAGGAACAGCAACAATTTAAGAAAGAGGCATCAAATGAATTTTGTTCTGTTTTGTGTTTTGCACTGATGTCTCATGGTGCTGTCAGTTAATTTAACACAATGTTTCTCAAATTGGGTAAATTTAAGAAATGTGGACTTCAACTCCCAGAAGTCCCTAACAAGCAGGGGGAAACTTACTAGCAGAAGGAAATTGTGTTTAATTCAAAATGAACGCATGCAGCATTAAGGCACCAAAACTCCATTTTATTCTTATAGCCTTGATTTAAGGAGTTTAAAATGTGAAGTAGAATGTGCTCATAACAGTATGAAATGGTTTGCTATGAGAAGTCTGTAACTAAAAATATTACTTTGCTCTGATGGAAATACTGTGTTATTTCTGATTTTTAAAAAAGCTTAAAGATATACTCATTCTCTATATGTGAAGAATATTAAATTGACATAATGGGAAGTATGCTCACTATTGCTTTGGGTAATCAAGATTTGTTTTTGGGTTTAAGAAATAAGCTTTCTTAAGTGAGATTTAACTCTTTTGTGTGTCTTTTTGCTATCTTTTTTCCCCTTTCTGGTTTAGTGTGTGCATGTGTGCATGTGTATACAGCTAAGATCTTTTTTCCTGTGTTTCCATTTTAAAAGAATAACATTGCATTATGATCAGGGCTAGCAAATCAGTTTTTGTGTGTTTATTTCTATTTTAGTCTATAATATCAAGACTGTTAAGTATTAATTAGTAGTGGGTGAAATACGACACAAGGGGAATGTTAGCTTGAGCTTCATGACTGAAGTAATGGGCAATAGGTTCTAAGATTAACTAGCTGCCCTACAGAATTTAGAAACCTCCGTAATATCACATATTTTCCTTTCTTTTACTTAAGATAGTATAGACTTAATTGTTATATAGACTTTTGTGTCTATGAAGCAGACCGCCAGGAAGAAATGGAGAGAAGTCAGCTGTAATAGTTTTGCACTTTATGTAGGATGTCTATAATATCATATTTCTTCTAGCATGAACAAAATGTTATTCTGTAGCTCATAAGAACTATGATTACAGCCAGATGTGCTATTCCTTTGAAGGCAGTTGAATTTATACAGAGGATTATACTCTGTGTCTCTTCCAGAGGTACAGCTTCTACTTGACAGGAATGTGGAAGGCAGGCTGCAAAGAAGTTGCTAAATATACATACTTAGCACTCGAAGAAATTCTCAGGGAACCTCAAATCCCAGCTGATTCCAAGAAAGCCAAGGGACTAGGGATCTGCCAGCCTCTTCCTGTTTCTCAGAGCAATTTGTGTCAAGGCATGCCCTCTGCTGCGACGGATTGCTGGTGAGTGTCATTTGCAACAGTGCAATGCAGATTAAGTGCTCGGGTTCTGAATCACATATTTTGCACATGGATTATGGTTGAATAGAATTAGTAATCTCTTCATCTCCATGTATTTTTCCACTTCTAGTATCATCTGTCCAACCGGACGAACTTCCCCCTCTGCCCCAACACATAAAACTTTTTGTTTGTGTAGCCTTTTGTAGTGGTATCCACAAAATCAGACAGTTTCATCAAAAACGTATGGGCATGAATACACAATGTATTTACGAAAGGGACAGCACTTGCATCACAATGTCACAATGTTCATTTTATCATTTTCCTTTCTTGCCCTCTCTTCATGTCCATACTTTCGAAATTGAGAAAACACTGCATAATGGAGGCCAATCCCTGAATCATTACAGTGCAGTGTCTCTGTTTAAACAAAAACAAAAACCAGTAGAGTGGTGGATAACAACATGTTACTACTATTAATGCTACAGGCTCAAATCAAGTCACTGATTTTGTGAGGGAGATGGGAATGTAGGTTTTAGAGTGGTATGTGGAATAAATTACTTTGGTTGAATAGTGACCCTTACTTTTGACATCCGATTACTTTTGACATGTTTTGATCCATCAACCCCAAATATCTCAATCCCAGGCATTATTACTATGATACAAAGTGTACGTGCACAGAGAAGAGATTGTTAGAGAAGCATTAATGTACTGTATACTACAAGAAATGATGGAAAGAACTAAAACTTTTCATCCTCTCTTATTTTTCCTACCTTCCATTGCTTTTGTATGTTTTCTCCCTGCCATTTCCTTTCTGATCTTGGAGCAAGGTTGAAAAGATTATTTGAGACAATGGTTGTTGCTCATAAAACAAGTGTGTTCATTTGCTCGTTACTGCTGCATTACTTTTAAGCTATACACACAGTATACATGCATATTACAGCTAGACTTTTTAACCCATGGCTTCTGTATATATCAAGCTAAACCAAAAATAATTCAACCATATTTTGGTTTAATCTTATATTTGTACCATGCAAAAGCTGAATGCCACTTTCGCATAGTTAGAATTCTAAACATAATTTAGGATTCTGTTTATTTCTTTTCCTTTTTTACATTATTGTATTTTTACTATTTTAATTAATTCAAAAGAAAAAAACTACCATGTTAGATCACAAAGTAAAATCAATTGCTTTGAAAACTGGCACCATATTTGCAAATTCTGTGTTAGAACCTATTGACCCAACCCAGTGAAAACTGTTTCATTTTGTATGTTTTGTAGTTATCTCACTTTTAAAAACCATATTTTGCTCTGGAAGGTAGGGAAATGCCCAATCAGTGGAAGTTCTCTGCAGCATGCTGAGGAGACGTAACCTTCTCACCACACTTCTGATTGCTTTGCCATGGGGTCTTCTCCTAACTTTGTGGCATCAGTATCCAACAACCCGCTATCTGAGCCTTCTAAGAAGTAAGTATATAAATCCTGGCTTACAAAAGGTTTTGTAACTTTCTTTCACAACAAATCTTTTGCCAAAAAAATGTATTCAATTACATAAAAATCAGAATATTTTAAAAATAGTGTTTATATAATTCTCTGCAGCTTAAGACTTCATTAAATCAGGTACAAGGTGTGGGTGATTTGTGCTGGAGATATGAATTCAGGAACTCTTGGTCAATAATATGCTCTTGAACAAAACCAAAGGGTTGAAAGAATACTGAGTAATTAAGTAGTAGAATATAAAAAAATCCCATTTTTAAAAAATATCCACAAGTTTATCTAGGATGTAGAGATAGCCCAGCTATAAGTAAGTGTTAACGGACATTCATAGTATTTGTATAAAAAGGTAGATTTATTAAGAGGAAAGAAAAAAAATACATTCTTTTATCTAAATTACATCTTGAAGACAGGGAAAGTTGTGATAAAGTCTGAAGCACCAAAGAGAAGATAATTTCTTATCTCTTAACAGCAAAGATTCTTGACAAACAGCATAGATTTTTTTTCCTCACATATTTCTTGCCCTTTGCTCTTGTAAAATAGACTGATAAGATCCTGGTTGTTTATGTTACTCTTTTTGTTGTCTGTGAACAGTCCCAGAGCCCCACTTGTTTGAATTTTGTATTGGATTTTTATGAGAATGTATTATAAATAGCCCAGAGTCATTTGGAATTGAATAGTACCTAAATTGTATTAAACAATCAGTTGCAAAGGGATGATGTCATTTTGAACAGTTTGCAATTACCTAATTCTTGGATGGATGGAGGGATGGATGAATGATTGATAGATAGATAGATAGATAGATAGATAGATAGATAGATAGATAGACAGACAGACAGACAGACAGACAGACAGACAGATTGCAAACTGACACACACCATGAACACATAGCCAGGCCTCAAATTCGGAGCCAAACCAAAACCCGGAACATCACATCACAGCCACCCGCTCAGGATATCACATCACGAAACTCAGGAGGTTACACCACAAAACCTCAGGATGTTACAACACAGCCAATGACTCAGGAGATTACAGCGCAATACCCAGGATGTCACAACAATAGAACTCAGAAGGTCATCACACAGCCCATTACCCAGGTCATTACAATACAGGAGGCTGATAGACACACAGCCAATACCTCAGCCTCGCATGTTCTTATGAAAAAGCCAACCAATCTGCAAACATCAATTCCATCAACCAATCAAGAAATAACAACACAGCCAACCAGCCCGCTTACAACAGAGCCAGCACACCAACCTCCCCACCAGTATTTATAGAGACAGCAGCTCCGATCACACTTTGCTCACACAAGCACGAAGCCAAAAGCACCAGCCTGAAGATGGTGAGTGGGACCTCGTCGAAACGTCACCAAGATACTCTCAATCTTACATGGGAAAAGACCCGAACATGCCAAGACCTGCATAGACAGATGATAGATAGATAGATAGATAGATAGATAGATAGATAGATAGATAGATAGATAGATAGATAGATAGATAGATAGATAGATAGATAGATAGATAGGCAGGCAGGCAGGCAGGCAGGCAGGCAGGCAGGCAGGCAGGCAGGCAGGCAGAAACAGACAGACAAACTTTCCTGGTTCTCAGACTCGAGAATTTCCTACCTGTCTTTGCTCTAAGTACTATCTAAACCAGTGATGGCTAACCTTTTCTACGTTGCGTGCCAAAAGTGTGAGTGCATGCAATGTATGCACTGCTCCCCTGCACATGCTCAGACAACCCCCTGCGTGTGCACTGTGCGCCTCTGTGCATACGCGCACCCCCCACACACACCGCATGCCCCCTCCTTCATGCCGCATGCCTCTGTGCATGCATGCGTGTCTCCCCTGCATGCGTCTCCCCACGCACATACACAGAAGATACCCGACAATCAGCAGGCTGGTGGTGGGGTATGCACATGTGCAGTGGGGCTCTTCTGGGCGACCTCTCACATGCCAGCAGAAATGGCTGTGTGTGCCATAGGTTTGCCATCATGGATCTCGACTAACTTTTCTGAGATCAGTCAAGTTCAGCTAGACATTGTTGCCTACTCAGGTTTAATTCACTATTAATATGCAATATATAGCTAGAGTAAGGCATCTTTTCTTTTTGATCATGTCTACCTCATGTTCATTGATAATTCATTGGCAGTTTATACTAATCAACTTGCTTTCAGTTCCTCAGAGGCTCTTTTGTTCTTTGTTACTAGACTATTATTTACTTTCCCTTCTACAAGCAAGTCCCCATTTAAACAACTGTTCCATTTCTCAGTCATTTGCACAAGCTGAGTTCCATGTAGGTCAGCTGGCTCTTTTGCACATCCACAAACATCTAACCACATGTAGTCCATTTCTAATATATTGTACAGGTTGCAATCCAAGCTGAAATCCAAATATATATTTTTATCTTTAATTTTTCTACAGCAGAAAAATACACAGCCAACCCCAGAGAATAGCTTTTGGTTAGATTCTCTTCCCTTCATTCTATCCAACACAGCGCACAGTGTGGGTGTTTTGCTTTCAAAGGTGAAAGCAGGAAGAATCTTAGGACCTAAGAAGTAACTAAATTACAAAGGTAGCAAGACCACCGACAGCTGGGAAGGGGGACAAAGAATTTATGGGTTGCATAATGGCAACACAAATATGTTATAACTCATTAGTGTTCAGAATAACTTCCTCCCCTCCAGAACAGTCAGTGTGACCTCACAGTGCACCCACTGAAAGAAAATTAAACACTCTCCTGCTTCCATGATTCATAGTTGCAAACTCTTAAGGATATTGTTGTTACAATAAATATTTGGATTTGATGCAAATCCTATTTTTACTTTTGGGGGTGTTCTTTTTTCACTTTAGTTTTTCCTTTATATTTTTTTTAAAGGTGGTCCAAGATATAAAGATCGGGAAATAGAATGCCAGTATTCAATGAGAAACTGATTATATAAATGTTTTAATGGATGGCTTATGCTGTATTATCTTTCTTTTGCCTTAGAGGAAACAGATGAAAATGGCACAGCCAAGTCACTCTTCAATGGGACATCTCTAGTGAGGGAGGATGGGCTTGCATCATGCACTCGGCAGCCAGCGATTGGGACAGCTCCCAAAATAATCCGGAATTATGTGTACTCTAGGCCTCCCCCATGGTCAGACACATTGCCTGCCATATTTGTGATCACACCTACCTACACTCGACCAGTACAGAAGGCTGAGCTGACCCGACTGGCAAATACTTTCCTTCATGTACAGAACCTCCACTGGGTAGTGGTGGAAGACTCTCCTAGAAGAACCAACCTGGTGTCCAATCTACTGGAGAAAACAGGGATTCATTTTACTCACCTAAATATTGAGACTCCTAAGAGTCTGAAATTAGGTTTGTCCTGGATTTCATCTTACACTCCCAGGGGTACATTCCAGAGGAACCTTGGACTGCATTGGCTTAGGGAAAGTTTCAGCACCACACCAGCACCTGAAGGTGTAGTATACTTTGCAGATGATGATAATACCTATAGCCTGGAGCTATTTGAAGAGGTAGGTTATTCAAAGATTTAATGGCTTCACTTTTAACCCATGATTTAGGCAGATTAATGATTATATTCTCTCTCCTTCATTCTTTTGATATACAAAAGAAGGTATGGGTTAAGGAGTCATAGGGAGGTATATCAAGAAGGGATAAAGGTCAGTGGATATGTTCATGCTTTGCATATAAAATATCACAGTTTCAGTCTCTAGTATTTCACATTAAGGTTGGGAACATTTCTCAGTGAAACCCTGACTCGCTATTGCACTAAATGTAAATTAGCCCTTCCCAGACAGGTGTGTCCTGTATTTGTGCTGGACAATTGCCAGAAATTCCAATCAATGTGATATCAGATGAGTGAAGATGAAATAGGTGATCGATTAACTGCCTGTACAACCTACCAGTAATTATAGCTGGAGAGTGAGGGTTGCAATTATAGTTATGGTTCTGAAATATGGATAGGAGTGTTTGGAAACAAATAAGATATTTAAAACCACACCTGATCCTGCATATCTCCTGCATATCTCCTGCATCCATGTTGAAAATGCAGACAAAACTCCTTCAGGAAAAGGCCTTCAGAAGGGCAAGGCACAAAGTAAAGCAGAAAATTTGACATGGAAAAGTAAAAGTAAAAAGAAAATAATAAATGTATGTTAATATGTAACTACTGCAAGGGTACATGTAGAAGAAGTCAGACAACCCAAAGGAGGGGCTCACAGTATATATAAAAAGATTAGAAGGACTCGTATTCATGTATTCTTGTTTTCTTTCTGACAAGCAGATGCGTTACACAAAGAAGGTATCTGTCTGGCCAGTTGCTTTTGTTGGTGGTCTCAGGTATGAATCCCCCAAAGTGAGTCCAGCAGGCAAAGTTGTTGGTTGGAAGACTGTGTTTGATCCTAACCGGCCTTTTGCCATTGACATGGCTGGCTTTGCCATCAGCATAAAACTGATTTTGGAGAAACCACAGGCCAGTTTCAAGTTGGATGGAGTGAAAGGAGGCTACCAAGAAACTAGTTTATTAAAGGATCTGGTGACAATGGATGGACTAGAGCCGAAAGCTGCCAACTGCACAAAGGTCAGCAAAATTCGGGGGAGGGAAATCACAATAATTTCCCCTACCCAGTAGACCATTATTCCCATGTTTATGTTGTCAATTAGATAAATTATAATTACATTTATGTTAATTATATAAGTATAATTATATGCACATACCAGAGGTGGTATCCAGCAGGTTCTGACCAGTTCTGGAGAACCGGTAGCAGAATTTTTGAGTAGTACGGAGAACCGGTAGCGAAAATTTGGAGAACCGGCCAATACCATCTCTGACTGGTCCCACCATCTATTCTCTGCCTCCCAAGTCCAAGCTGATCGGCTGGGTCTTCTTTTGTTGCCCTGCATAGGAGAACGGATTTTGGAAGTAGGTTAGTGGGGTGGAGAGAGAATAGGATTTTGTAGTAATCTTCCCCTGCCATGCCCACCAAGCAACGCCATGCCCACTAAGCCACACCCACCAAGCCATGCCCACAGAACCAGTAGTTAAATAAAATTTGAATCCCACCACTGGCACATACCTAATGTCCAGATCTAGATATATTAAAACATTGCAGCTAGGGTCTTATATAAACAAAAACATATACCTTAATACATGAACATGAAAACAGGTGCAAAAATCCAAATGACTTGGCTGCTATCTAAAGGTCATGTGAGAGCCAGTTTTGGGTATTGGTTAAGGCTGGAAGACCATTGATTCTAGTTCTACTTTAGACATAAAGACAACTGGCTGACCTTGGACCAGGCATTTTTCCACTCGGCCTTAGGAAGTTTTTCAATTTTGAAAAAAGTCTGCCAAGAAAACTACAGGGATTTCTCCAGGCACTTTCTGAGTAAAGAAGACAATTGAATAAAAAGCAGGGGAGAAAGACCATGAAGATTTTTGCAACCCCCACCAGGTTGCCCTTCCATGGAGACATTGGCAGATTTTTTAAAAAAAAGATGGATACAGGTGATCAATTATTGCAGTAGAAATACTGTATTCTAGATTCAGAACAAATATCTTTCTGTACATTTCTAAATTGGCTTTTTTTTTGCAAATGACACACAAGTAGTTAGGAACCAGCTCTCTGCCAGTTTCCACGCTTCTCCTTATCCCCATTTGTGCCTCTCATCCTCTATTTCAACTAGCCATTCTTGCCTATTTTGAATGTACTGTAGGCACGTTCCCCTCCCCGTTTAATTCTAGCATTTGTGGGAATAAATATTTTGTTGTTTTTATAGAATACTGCTGTATCTATAATGAGTCTAAAAATAAACCAGGTAAGTGTGTGATTATGTAAATATACCCTTCCAAGAAGACTTGCAATTTCTTTTGAGTCCTATTCCGAGATTTCATATGCATAAACGTATGTGTACTTATGCACCAGGCAGGTTTCCTGATACCTATTGCATGTTGTATAATTTTAATATCTAATATTTAATATTTAATTTTCTTGATAGGTTTTGGTCTGGCACACAAGGACTGAAAGGCCAACACTAGTTAATGAAGGCAAACGTGGATTCACAGACCTAAGGGTAGAAGTGTAGATAACTTGTTTTTTGCTGTAAGTATAAGATTTTTGCTGTCTCAAGATTTTCCTATTATTTGCAAATAGCTCTTCAATGTAGTGTTCATTTAATATGCATGAGGATGGGCTCTTTGGTAAATGTATGAATGCTTTACTGTCTCAATTTATCAGTCCCGGTCTGCCTGTGATGCAATCTGAAATGTACTTTTGAATCCCACTCTTAAAATAAGAATTCAGGCCCAGGCATGGGGTTCCTTGATTAGGGCACTGTTTTCTGACTGATTGTTTGTTTGGTGCTAATACCTGCTTACCTGGGTCTAAGAGATACTCTGGAGAAGAGTATTATAGCCTTTCTGTTTCCTTCTTAGCTTTTTTATTGCTTCTTTTTAATATTGTGTAAGTAAGGATGTGTCTATTCATTTGTCTGAATGTCAAGCTTCCAGGAATTTCCTTGCAGTTTTGAACTTATCTTGGTCTAAGAGTTACCAAGAGTCCTCAAACTGCAGCAGATATAAATCCAGTAAAAAATAGATTAAGCAGGCAGCTATAATCAATCATTTTTATTTCTTAAAATAATTTAGGGGAGTTATGTGGATGCCGGAGGCTATCTAGAAAATAAAAATTAGCCCCTGCCTTACTTCACTTCATGCATGTTCACATTTTAAATAACTTAATAAATGTAATGTTTTTAAAAATTGCATAATTTGGAGCATGGAGACTGCTAGGCATATAAGAGGACCTCATTTGGAGATCTAGTGTTTTTCTCATCATCAAGTTGTCCACAACATACTTTAAAATACATTGAAGAGTACCAAAATATTTATTTTATTTATTTTTTATTTGTCAGTTGCTTACAAGATAATAGATATAAGTAAAAACATAATTATGAATACATGGATACATATAAGAAATATAAAATATATATATAAAAGTAACAATAGGACAGGGACGGTAGGCACTTTGGTGTGCTTATGCACACTCCCTACAGACCTCTTAGGAAAGGGATGAGGTCAATAGTAGAAAGTCTAAGGTTAAAGTTTTTGGGGTTTGGGGAAGAAACCACAGAGTCAGGTAGACATTCCAGACATTGACCACTCTGTTGCTGAAGTCGTATTTCCTGCAATCAAGTTTGGTGCGATTAACCTTGAGTTTGTATCTATTGTTTGCTCTTGTGTTGTTATGGTTGAAGCTGAAGTATTCATTGACAGGTAGGACATTGCAATGTATGGTTTTATATACTAAGATCGGACTGAAGGCGGTGTAGTTCTAGGTTTTCTAGGTCTAGAATTTCGAGTCTGGTGGCATAAGATATTCTGCAACGAGTAGAGGAGTGGAGAACTCTTCTTGTGAAATATTTCTGGACTTTCTCAACTGTGCTAATATCAGATACGTAATGTGGGTTCCAGACTGATGAACTGTATTCGAGTATTGGTCTAGCAAATGTTTTGTATGCTCTAGTTATTAGTGTAATATTACCAGAGAAAAAGCTACGTAAGATTAGGTTAACAACTCTTAACGCCTTTTTGGCTATGTAGTTACAGTGGGCTCTAGCACTTAGGTCATTTTAGATGAGTACTCCAAGATCCTTGACAGAGTTTGGATCATCAACAAGGTCTTGACTATTCAGCTTGTATTTTATTTTCTGATTTTTTTTGCCAATATGTAGGACAGAGCATTTATTTGTTGAGATTTGAAGTTGCCATTTGTTTGACCGTTCTGATACATAGTCAAGGTCTTTTTGAAGGGTAGCAGTATTGTCTATGGTGTTGAATAGCTTTACATCATCAGCGAAGAGAACACAGTTGCTCTTGATATGATCACACAGGTCATTTATGTAGAGTATGAAAAGAGTTGGTCCTAGAACACTGCCTTGGGGGACACCACTGTTGACAGGTACAGAATTTGATAGGATGCTTCCAATTTTGACCATTTGTTGTCTGTTTGACAGGAATGCTTCTATCCAGTTATGCAGGTGTCCAGAGATACCGTAAGATTTTAGTTTTAGGAGTAGTTTGTTGTGTACCACTGAATCAAAGGCTTTACAGAAGTCTATATAGATTGCATCTATTGCTTTGCCCTGATCGAGTTGTGTAGTCCATATGTTTTTGCAGTGTAAGAGTTGCAGTTTACATGATAGTTTTTTTCCTAAAACCAAATTGTTTATTAGAGAGTAGGTTGTTTGTTTCTAAGTGGAGGATGATGGATTGGTTAATAATTGATTCCATGACTTTACAGGTGATGCAGCATAAAGAGATTGGTCTGTAATTTTCAACTAGGCTGGGGTCTCCCTTTTTGAAGATGGGGATGACCGTGGCTTGTGACCATAGTTTTGGCAAGGAGCTGGTCCTGAAAGATTTTTCAAAGTTTATGCTTAGAGGTTCGGCTATGGCAGTGGATAGCTTTTTTAAGAAGTAGGCACATATTCTGTCCGGTCCAATAGATAGAGATGGTTTTAGATTGCAAAGTGCTTTTTCAACATTGTCTTCTGTAAAATCGATATGTATTAGATCATTGTAGTTGTCTGTGGTTCGACTGAGAAATACTGGGCATGATCCATTGCTGTTTACAAATACTGAGCCAAAGAATGTGTTGAAGAGGTTGGCTTTAATAGTGTCATCGGTGCAGTCTTTACCATTAGGTCCTTTCAGGGGTGGGATGGACCTTGGGTGGAATTGGTGCACAGAAGGTTTTCTTCTTGTTTAATGTGATAATTGGTGCATTCAGTTTTTATCTGGTGGCATAAATTTTTGTATCGGCTTTTGATGTTGGCAACTTGACCAGATTTGTTTTTCCGCCAAAGTGAATTCTTTTTGGATTGAAGCTTCCTTATTGTTTTGGGTTGAAGCTTCCTTATTTGTTTTTTTCTGGTTTTGGGAGTTGTTAATGGTACATATAGTTTGATGACTCTTTTGACTTCAAGTAAAAATATGTTGTAATGGTCTTCTGCAGTATTGCATCCAGAGAATAGAAATTGCCAATCAAGGGATGAGAGATCATTGTTTATAAGATCATAATTGCCTTTTTTGAAGTTATAATTGGGGATTCTATCATTGTGATGATTTTTGTGTGGACGTATGTTGAGACAAAAGTCAATCATGTTGTGGTCACTGTTGGAAAAGGGTTCTTTAATTTGTATTCCATAAATTGAATTCAAACTATTGCAGAAGATGAGATCGAGGCAGTTGTTAAGTCTAGTGTTGTTGGTTACTAGTTGTTCTAGTCCCAGATTTGTTATTGCATTGTAGAAGGTTGCATGTGTGGGTTCAGTTGTACATTCGTTAAGGGTCCAGTTAATATGAGGTTGATTGAAGTCACCAAGAAAGATAAAAGCGTGTGCCCATGTTAGTAGTGTATTTAGCTTGTTTGCATGTTCAATGTCATATTCAGAGGCTCTGTAACATAGTAAGAACCAAAATGTGATATTTAAGGACAGTTCACAGACGATGGTCTCAGGAAGAGCAAGCTCCTAGGTAACTTGGATGTTTTTTAGATGTAGGGACTTTTTATAGAAGATAGCAACACCACCTCCTCTACAGATTTCACGATCTGATAGGTAAACATGATAGTCTCTTACTGTGATAATGGAGTCAGGGAGAGATGCATGAGCCATGTTTCACGGACAAATATAATGTCAAATTTAGCTGTATTTAGTAAGAGGAGAAATTCAGGTATTTTATTTACGAGGCTTCTTGCATTGAGTAGCTTGCTCCTCAGTTCACAGCTTGTTGCTATATGCTTTTCTTCAATTATTTTATAAATAGGCCTCTGAATTAAAAATTTGAGTGTCTTTTTTTTTCTTCCTAGTGTTTTTCCTGCAAATGCAGAGTCCATTTGTGTTGATGCATTGGTTGCAACAGGAATTGATAGGCTCATTGCCTGAGCCTGGTATCATGGTCTGAGAGAGAGAGAGACAGAAAGAAACAGGCCCAAAATAACCCAGCTGGCTTTCGTGTCTAAGAAAATACTAGAACTCATGGTTTCCTAGTTTCTAGCCATCATACCAAAATAGCTAATAGAGATACTTAAAATATTAAGAACAAGGGCTAGCTAATGTAGAGTCAGAATAGTTTCCCATCATACCTTGGTTAATCTAGTTCACAGTATGTGCTACCCAGTTTTTCTTGTAGCTCTTTATATCCCCTAACACAAAGAATCAATGTAGGGGCCCTAAAGTCAAAAAGGGTGTTGTTTGATTTCATTTAATAGTTAAACCTGTCTAAAACCAAGAATTTTAAACCACTTACGTCTAACAAGACAACATAAGTCGTCTTTTGTTTTCCAGAACATGAGATTTATTTTTATTTATTTAAAAAATAATTAAAAGAGGATTTGTGAAGAAAACCTGTATTTCAGTCTTTGAAAACTGAACTGATAAAGCTCTGTTAATCTATATATTGCCAGGTTTGTTCTTCTTGGACAGTCTCACTGCTTGAAGAAAGTAATTGATTATGAAGCTGAGCCTGACTCAGCACAATCTCAATGTTACAAAAAGGATATATTGCAAGCTTTAGGAATAACTTTAAAAGAACCAGGGAGAAGTATTGGCTGGCAGCTCTAAAAACTAAGGTGGCTCTCTGTCAAGATTTCAGGGATTGAGGCTTCTGCTCTAGTTAATTACAGTAGGTATTGGTAATGCAATGTTCAAATTCCTGTGCAAAATAAAAATGGGCTGTGTATTCATCTGTTTATCATGAGCTTAGAATAAAAAATGAAATTAGGTAAAATAATTCATATTAGATGCCAGACATGGAACATACCAGATAGTCTTTAATCAAATGAAACTACTCAATCATTCAGCCCCGAATTATATATTCTAGTTAGCATCGTTAACAATGACTCCCTGGTTGAATGTGTACTTATTACCTGTTGTTTTTAAATTCAGTGTTAAAGAAAGTGCCTGAATTGTCTACATACAAATTACATCCTGATCTATTGAGCTATGACTCTTCCATGAAGAGATTTGTCATGAGTTTAGTTCCTTTCCTGAAGACAAAAGTAAGAGAACTTGGACATTACCTCTCAATATGCTGAGCTTTAGAAGGGAACACTAATTTTCTACTAGCATTATATGTTTGATATAACATCTCATTTGGTCCTGACTCAACTCAATGTCTTTGTGACTTGAAGTTACTGAGATGTAATGTGTAGATTAATCCCCCCCCCCCATAATGGTGGGACAGGGGAATTTTTAAAATTGAACAGCTTCAGGTTTGACTGTTGTTTCTTAAACCAGAACTGGCACACAAGACTGTTTAATATCGTCCAACAGATTGATGAGCAAGAAATTGGATGGAGGATTTCTATCTCCCATGGTACGATTTGTTAAGAAGAAAACTCCTCAGAGTAATGAGAGTTGGCACCACTTCTTAAAAAGCTCAGTGGAAGAATTCCTTCATTATGTTTTTACCTGTACTATCATCTTTCTTCAGCAGTTTGAAGCCAACATGTCTACAGACTGCTAGAAAGGGGATTATAGAGTAAAAACAGAACATTCACTCCTGGCACTTGATTACTTCATACCTTAACAAATGCCAGAAATGCAAAAACACCATGCATCAGCAATGCAGATTTCTCCTTACCATTAAAATAATTTGTAAAACGAAGTCTCATTAATCAAATGAGAAAAAAATAGGTTTTTCTGCCTGATACCACATAAAACAACTTGGATTATTAGCACCTGTCCTTTGAGGCTGTTTTCTCAGCACCTAAACCAGGGGTGTCCAACCTTGGTAACGTTAAGCTTGGAGGACTTCAACTCCCAGAATTCCCCAGCCAGCTTTTGAGTTGAAGTCCTCCAGGCTTAACGTTACCAAGGTTGGACACCCCTGACCTAAACACTGCATATATACTTCCTGGGATATGGTGGTCTCTCATGAATGAAGACACTGAGGCAGTCGTCTTGAAGCCAAATCGGGATGAGAGCCCAGGGCAAGCTCTGACACCCTCTTTTATTAGAAGCAATCTTTGTTAACGTTTGCAATTTTTTGTTAGTGTGTTGTTACAAACTCATTACATCACACAAAATACCATATGAGAATACAAAGCTGTAAAGTTTAAGTTTGCTACAATCCTGGGTAAGAAGTGGCAACATTTCGACCTTGTCCCTCGCCTCGTGTTACAAACAACTACCAGAAGGCCCGTTGTCCTTGCACGCGCGGAGGAAACAGATAGCAATTCCCACATCTCCTCTGTTTTTCTTTTTTAAAAGACAGGGAGTGTTTTAGTTCCAACAGCAGCCTTTGTTAGGCACGTAGGCAAGAGTGCTGTGTATGCTGATGTTATCCATGGCGTTCGTGACTTCTTCGACCATCACAAACATCTTGTCCTCGTCTGGGTCATCACAGGTTGGCTCTCCCATTTCGTCTTCGGATGGCAGTGGTTAGTTATTTGTTGATTCCAGAGAGCCATTACCTGTGCAGTGGCTTTTTTCTCAGCCAAAAGGGATAAACTGTTAGAAATAGTGCGTACAAAGATAGGTAATACACAAGGCAATATAATACATCCTGCAGCAATCATACCAATAAGCGCTACAATAGCTTGCAAACCAGGTAATTTTGGAAACCAGGATCCAAACATGTCTCTAAAATCAAGACCATTGCATGTTTGTACAGGTACATGTGCAATCTTGATCATTCTATCAGTAATTTGTTGAATAACTTTTCCACTATCATCTATTTCAATACAGCAATTACTAAGGTTAAATTTTCCACACACTCTTCCTTCTTTGGCAAGAAGATAATCTAAAAGCCAAACGATTTTGCATGATATATGTTCTAGACAATGCACTTTCTTTAGCTAATGTTTTCAAACCAAGAGCAGTTTCATTGGTTATAATTTCTAATACAGCTTGCAACCTTATAATTCTATTGAGCATATATATGTGTGGGTATGGTACCACCTTGTTTCAGGTAAGTGAGTGTACAAGCAAGTAGGATTACATTTGTTAGTGGTACATGAAGTAGAGCTTGATTTAACAGTGACATTAATATTTTGAGGGCCTCTTACTTGAGCAGAGTCAATAGGTGGGGTGTATCAGTAGTTGTAACAGTGGTGGCCCCCACATTAGTCCCGGACACCTTTTGAAGAGATATTTCTTTTCCTGTAGATAAGATCTTTGCCAGCTGTGTGAGCCGCAGGTGACTCCTGCAGTGTCGTTAGGACCTTGGCCTTTGTTGATGGCAAAACAAGCATCAAAACACACAGAAGTGTTGGTAACCCCCGAGTGACATTATGGGCAATGTACCCATTTTTTGCTTGACTGGTTGAGAACATTGAGGCAAGGTCAGAGCTGGATCCTCCTTTGTAGGCATAGACATACAGTGAGGCGGTGATGGGCCCCACAGCCTTTGGTTCGTAGCATTGGATACCTTGTTTGGTGTAGCATCGTGCATATTGAGTGTTGTTATGCAGACAAGGGAGACTGTCGTGGAGTTGCATTCAGGTTTCAAAGTATGATAGATCTGGGTGGACTGAGTCTTTGTTCCGCTGCGAGTAGTTTTGATGCAGGCATCGCAGGAGGATGGGGTGGCTGTCATATCGGCAGGAACGATGTGGAAACCCAGAAGCAAATGATGAATGCAGCGGGCAGCTTCATGATGCTGATGTAGGCAAGGCTGGTTTGGGTAGAAAAGGCCTTACGTGTCGTCCAGGGACCCAGATGGTGTTGTTGTTGTCAGCGCACTGCCCCCAGGTTATAAGTTCAGCAGGACCTTTCCACTGAGGATCTGGCATGATGCTGATGAAAATATACCGTTGGTCTGGGTTCAAGATGAGGCGAGGAAGCGAAATGACGTGATGCTGCTGTGCATGGGGGGATCCGGACTCATTGAGGAAGTTAAGAGTAAACAAGCAAACATTCAATGCATTCTGGAGTCCTGGCACCCCTGTGACATTTTTAAATTTGAATTTAAACTGTCTGGCCAAGGCTTTTTTATTTTGATGAAAATAACTATGACTGTCCCAGGGTGTTTGTTGTGAAAGAATCATGCAAGAGATGGCGCTGTCTGCGGTTGCAGCTGCAGCTGCCGCATCAGCCATATCATTGCCTTCCTGGAGAATTCCTGGGAAGGGTTGGTGGCTGCGAATGTGTGCTACAAAGAGCGGGTGTTGGTGCTGTGCAACAAGGTGTTGCAATGTAACAAAAAGAGAGAAAAGATTTTTAGAGACAGAGACTGAAGTGAAGGATAGACAGTAGTTGAAAGCATTTTATGCGTATGGAGTTAGTACTTCGATGAAATCAATCTGTGTTCTCTGGAAAGGCCAGCCCATCAGGGGTCGCCCTCCCATTTCTTTTTCCTTGCTACTTTCTTGTTTACTTTCAAACATACTTTGCATTCACAGAAACCACCTTCACCCCTTCTCAGTTTCCCAACTCATCTTTCTCCTTTTCCTCAGGTTTCCAATCCTAACAACTCACATTTCTGCACAGACCATGAAGGAAGGGAGGGAGCCCTTTATGACCTCCCCTGCTCCTATCATGACTGCAAATCCTGATTTCCTCTTTCCTTCCTCAACCCTGCTTGACCCATCCACCTACTTGCAACAAACAATCATGGTCCTCAGTTCCCACGATTCTGCAAGCCTTTAGATAGTCCGAGAGGAAGCCCCCTCGGGCAGATAGAGGCTGCAGAATCCTCTTTTCAATCCTCATTTGCATTTTCAACAACCAGTTTTAACAGACTAAGAGATTTTTAGGAGTGTTGAGGAAGATGTATCCATTCTAAGATAAGGAGGTTGCTAGTGTGCTGAGACTTTTGGGTTAATACAGCAGTAGGTAAGGAGGGGGTGTATTGAGCAAGATTAAGGAAATAGGAGCATTGTTGTGACATCGGTTGACCCACCTTTTCTGCATAATGTGCTGTATGTCCTGGGTGATTTTTAATTGATGATCTGTAATGGTAATTTTATCCCCTGGAGTGGTTCCTCCCTTTAACACATCAAACAGGGGTTGAGCATGTGTGTAGTGATGCCAGAATAGGGACGGGTCCAATTAATAGCCCCTAAATATTGTTGTAATTGTTCGAGGGATGTCTACACAATGGCATCACGTGTGGATGGACTGAAACTTGTATATCAAAATTTAAAAAAAAAGAAAAGCAAGAAGGGAAAGGTGTCCTAGGCACTCTTTTCCAATATTTACAAGAAGAAGCAAGGGAGAAAGGAAGAGATGAGAGGCCTTAAGCAAAAGTTCTCCAGAGACAATAGACAAATTCTACTGAAAAGGGATTTCAGAAAGGCACACAAGACCGCATTTCTACACCTGCATCCAGAAATAACCATAGAAAACTGGAAACAACATGCAATTCAAAATGTGACAAAACACTCAGTATAATCTAGTGAAACCTTTGCCAAGAAAAGGGAGTACTGTAATGAAACAATGATTTAAGACATGGGATGTGGGGGTGGAAACAATCCCGGAAAGCATAAGTGTTCCCACAAAGGCATGATATCTAACCAAAAGGGGTAAAATGTTCAAGACATAAATGATTGTCAACATCAATGATTAGACTATGTTATCCCAGCGAAACTTTTTGTGAAATGAGAGATCTGAAGTAGGAGAAGGGGGAACACTGCAATGAAATAATGATCAATAATATGTGATGTGGTTTAACTGAAAAGCAATGTACCAAATGTTCAAGACACAAATGAACATCAACACTAATGAATAACAATACTGCACAATTTCAGAATGCACCAGATAGAATCCCAGTGCAAATTATGTGTTCTATATTAAGTATTATAAATATAGGGGAAAGAGTTAAAGGCATCACACTCCATTCAGTGCACAGGAGAAGTTTTTCTTCAAAGAAGAAAGACAAATGGATCAAATTGAGAGGAGATAAACAAAATAAAACCGAGAAAATTCAAAAGAGAGGAGAAGCTATGTAGAAAATTGAAAATGCCAATAAGATGCCAATGGTATGCAAAATGCCAATGGTATGCAAAATGCCAATGGTATGCAAAATGCCAATGGTATGCAAAATGAACACGAATCTGAATCTGTGTCTGTACCAAGAGTTTTGACCGGGGACTAAGCAACTTTCAGAAAAGAGATTTTTATGCTTTTATGTTTTGTGTTTCTGTGTATCCATGTTCTGCATGTCTTTAAAAATTAACAAAGTTTGTTTAAAAAAAGAGAGAGAGGCTGAGAGTCTTGAGGAAGGATAGAGCAGATCGGGAACCACAGAGATTCCTTTGAGAAGGGCATGAGGGTGAGATTGTAAGAGCAGTTTTATCGGAGAAGGAGGAGGCAGAAGGAGGAAGCTGTGTGCTGACAGAGATGGGGAAAGGATATGAACACATCTTCTGCCATTGATAATTCATACACAGTGGATGGTATATGGGCAGCCTTGGGAGAGGGCTAGCTGCCGGCCCTCTACTGTCGAGCATCTCTGCTGGCGGAGGGCTTTGCTGCCCCCTGCCGGGGCTTGACATTGTGATTTAAAATGACCAGGCTTCCCACAATTGTAACAATTACCAGATGGTTTATTACCTCTGGTGATAGCTGCAGCCATCATTTCGGAAGTGTCTAAAGAGGCTTTACTGAGGGTTTTTCAAGAGAGCCCCTCTTTTAAAAAGGAAAAATTTCGTTTGGTTGATTCTCTTAGTTCCTCAATGTGCAATTTCTGGTCCCGAGAGAATCCTCCACCCATACTCACGAGGATCCACGGCGATCGCCTGCGATCGAATCAGGGATGAGGTATACCAAGGCTATGCCAGCCGATGAGTATGGATGGTCCAAAGACGTACCACCTCGCAGATGATCACGTCGGGGTCACCAGTTATGGTGGTCTCTCATGAATGAAGACACTGAGGCAGTCGTCTTGAAGCCAAATCGGGATGAGAGCCCAGGGCAAGCTCTGACACCCTCTTTATTAGAAGCAATCTTTGTTAACGTTGCAATTTTTTGTTAGTGTGTTGTTACAAACTCATTACATCACACAAAATACCATATGAGAATACAAAGCTGTAAAGTTTAAGTTTGCTACAATCCTGGGTAAGAAGTGGCAACATTTCGACCTTGTCCCTCGCCTCGTGTTACAAACAACTACCAGAAGGCCCGTTGTCCTTGCACGCGCGCGAGGAAACAGATAGCAATTCCCACACTGGGAAATATCTTTCTCTCACTCTTTTTTTTTTTTGGCTTGCCTGAGGGGAAGAAAACTGGTTAATGATAGGAACAACAACTCCTATGAAAATCTATTCATAACTGAGCCTTGAAACAAAAACTAAATAAAACTTTCGTTGCTGGGGATGTTCTCTTGTCTCCAGAAGCCAAAGCAGAAATGGTCATGGATGCACATAGTTCCATGAACAGATGGGAGAGAGCAATCCTGCAATCCTAGAGTTGTGTACGTCACTAACTTCCCTCAAGCTCTTCCTACATTTGAACCAGAATATTCATATTGGAAATGTCAATATATTTTCTAATGCAAAGCAGCTCTTTCCTGTAAGATCAGTTTGATCTTCCACCAGACTGCCAAAATGAAAGAATGATACCACAATCAATGTGTACCTTGTGAATATATGTTCTCAAAAATGGCTAATTCCATCTCCATCCTTCTTCTTACACGTTTTCCCCAGTGTCCTTAACTGCCCCATGCACCTTAAGTAGAAAGGAAATTTCCTTATCTAACACTGAGTGAATTGTCTTTTTTCAGTGTTGATGCTGCTGAAATATTTCATATTTGGAGACACTCTGCATTTCAGAGGAAAAAATGAGGCTCTAAAACAAACCAGAGTAAACTTCTTGAGCAAGGAGAAAGGGGTAGGGTACAGAGACTAAGCTTGCTGAGAAAGAAACAATCTGAATGTATCGTATATTATCTTCTCCCAGAGTAACATGTAATTTCACTTTCTCAAGATTTCAATGTTGTTTCTGTTGCCATTATAAACTGCATTCAGCTAAAGGGTGGTATCATTTTAAAACTCCTTCTTTATGATGGAATGTCAGAAATCCAGGATTATTGGATAGCTTTGGAGCAATGTTTCTCATTTCAATATGCTGACTGACAGTTTTGTTGTTTTGTTGCTCTGAACCTGGTCTCTTTTTTGTGTCAGGAAGAGGTTAGTAGTTTGGGTTAAAACTACTGTTATAGTTTAAATTCTGGCATGAATTTATGTAGTTCTTTGTATTCCAAATTCTGCTGAATCTGTCCAAGAATATATTGTATACTTATATGTGCCCTTTAAAAATTCCCTTTCTTGTTGTTTACTTTGTAGATAGCAACTTCTTGCACACCTATCTATGATCAGCAGGATACTGATGCAACAATCAAGAATAATATCCATATTTGTATTGTATCCACCAGCTTCTAAGTTCTCTAAAATCAGGAATAAAGAAACAGAGTCAATGTCATATTCAAGGCCATTTATTCTATATTCTAGCCATTCACGACACAACTAAGAGGACCTGTTTCTTCATTGTTATTTCTGTGTTGGAATACTTTTTTCAAGAACAGAAGCATTTCTGTAAACATTGCATTTGGGATACTGTTAAGAAAAGCATAGTTGGAGTAAGGGGCAAAATTACTCTTTGCTAATCCACGTTTGAAGCTTTGTTTTGCAATATGTATTAAGACATCAGCTTTTGCAAATCTACTCCAAAGAATGGCGGTTCAAAATGAACTAGTTCTGCCTACTACCAATGAAATATTCCACACTATTGCAAGAAAGAGAGTTACTCTCAGAATTACCTACTTAAAACTTCTTTTAGACTTAGGAATTTTTGTTTGAAAGAATGTGGTTAGGCAATTCTTGCCTGGAAGACCATGAAGATGTCTACTGGAGAATGGGATATGCATCAATTCCCTTTTTCATATCCAACCAAGATCAAATAGTTCCTCTTGAATCTGAATGATAAACTGAAGTAGCAAGTTTGAGAACTTCTGCATCAGCAACTCAACATCATGTCCTGTGGCTATGTAGATAAATCTTTGTCACGAGAAATAGGGAGAATAAGAAGCACTCAACTACTTAGTTCTCAGTTTGTGGGCAATATATCAGACAGGAACTAGTTATGAGTTTACTTTTGGAACTAGGAAATCTCACATAATTAGTATTCCTTTGGTCCAATCTAGAAAGATTTTTCTTATTCTTTGTAGCTTTGTAAATATCTAGCATATTCTTAAATTGTAAATGCAGCTGCATGATGAATTTCAACTCTGTGTGGAATGATACAGACTCCAACCAAGCCATTCTTGGAGTGAATAGATAATGTTTACTTATACTGAGCCATGGACTCCTAGCTTAATAGATGTCATGAAAGCAAAAAAATTTAAAAAGTAATACTAAAAAGTGAACATTCACAAACAGTAGTAAAAGCCACTATCCCGTTTCCTAATTTTTTATTACAAATATATTCATCAATTGTAAGCATCCGTTGCAAACAGAAGTACTTATTAGCAATCAACAATCATATCTGCAGAATAGATAACGAAGTGTTGGTAAGTCATCAGCAAGTGTGAATTCAAATGGGAAAGTGGGTGGGGATATATATGGGCCAAAATATAATGGCTGGTAAAAGCACAAAAAAAAGTTTTTTATTAAGGTGGGCTATGTTCACTTCAAAAAAAAAAAAAAAACCCATACTTTTGATGTTTTGTGATTTGTTAAGTTCTTGCAACTGAAAAAACTGAAGGAGAACATTTTCTAGCAACTGAGCCAATTCTGAGTATGATTCTGAGATATGTCAGAACGTGTCTTTATTTCTTGACTTATTTATAACAGGTCTTTTCTGCCTACTGTATTTCATTTGTATTAACCTGGATTGTCTGCTATTTTTATGGAGAATGTTTTTCTTTCTCTTCCACCCTGTGTTCAACTGAAACTCAACAGGGAATTACAATTTTTCTACTCACTGTTGAAATGTCATATATATTCATGCTCACTGCATAATGTCAGGAAATGACTGGTGTCTTAAATTAGAAAAATAATTAGAAGCATAATAATGTGAAAAGTATATAATTTAAAGGAAAAGAGACTATGTGGGTGTTCAAGTTGACACAAACAGTTTGTCAAGAGCCTTTCAGTTCTCTTATCATCTACTTCTTTGAGGGAAACCAAGGATGTCATCTCTTAATAGAACTCAGTGGCCAGTAGAATCCTCAGAAGCTTCTAAAAATATTATCTTAAAAAAATAGTTGAGGACTAACTATTAGATCCCACCTTGCACCTATTTATGTCGATAGTAAGAAAAAAAGTAAAGTAAAAAATAAATAAATACTGCCAAAAGGGAATTTGTTGGCCATTATCTTCTTCCGTGGTGTTTTGTTTTTTATTTCTTCTTAGCATAAGATATCTTTATTTATTACTTAATAAAAATTGCTAAATGACATGTCAGATTTGCCTGAAGCAATATAACATGATAGTGAGATATAAACTCCCAAAGAAAGGCAAAGTTTTTAGCACCAAATTGAAGCTTCCAGAATAGGCCAAAAAATTCAATCTAGCCTATTAACGATATTAATACCTCACTTGCATGTGCCCAACATTTCATGGAAACAAATATATTTACTAAAATGTAGTATCAGAAGAAAGTTATTCACCAGTGATAAAATAATTATGATTTATTTGGGCTAATGGTTCAGTCTGGTATACCCTTATTTTGGGGGGAGGGCTTTGGGTTTGCCTAAAGAACCCAGATGTAGAAAGGTAGAGAGAGGACAATGTGAAGGGAGTGAGGTAAAAATGCCAAGAAGGCTAAGATTCATGGAAATCTTCCACTGAGCTACAGAGAAAATGGAGCAGAACTTGAAAACAGAGCTTTCAAACTTGCAGCTGGTTAAAAACATATCTCAAATTCCCAAAGTTCAGTCCTGTCTTGCCTGCCTTTTGTGCATGTTGAATGATTGCTACAAAATGAAAAATAAGAACTGTGTGGCTGGAGACAAAAGTCTTTTCACTTCTATTACAACAAGGGTGCAAATGGAATTGGTGCAGTTAGCAGAAAGTTACTTGAATCCTGAGCTTTGTGAAGTGTGACACAGCAGCCACTGAAGCAGTATTTAGAAGGGTGTTTGCAAAATTGCCTGAGAAATGTGATGCGAAAGAATTGAACTGTTTAAAAAGTACTGTACAGAAAAGCTCTGGGGTATGTCATAAGCCACTGTTCTGATCCCTGAATTTCATGAATTATTAATACTCTATATTGTCAGAGAAAAAACATACCACAAAAAACCCACAATACCAATCAATACCAAAATAAGAAAGTGTCTTACCAAGTGTTACCAAGCCATTTTAATGCTTATTTATGTTGGCTATTGATAAATATAGTATGAAAATTTCACATGAAGGATAACTGGTGTCCCGTATCTGTTTCTCTTGCTGCAGCCCCTTGCCCCATTTGGGTTCAATAAAGGAAATATGTTGGTATTTCTCATTTCCAATAGTTCCAAGAACAACTTATCACAAATAGTTTGTTGGAATACTGGAAATGTACTGGCTGTATAATCATAAGACTTTTTACCATAATTTTAATTATAATTTATATTTTTATTGTGTGTGTATATACACACACACACACACACACACCTGCACAGGTATAGATATAGAAAGATATACCTATAATTTATTACTTTACAAATAAAAGGTAAATTCAAAACACAAACCAATCTTTAAGTTTCCTACTTCTTGCTGTGCTATTTTTAAAATCTAACAGTTAACATTTTTCCAATCATCTAAGGTTTTCATCCTATCCCATAAATATCTATTGGAAATTGAGAGTAAAACACTTCTACTTTCAGTGATTGGGAAATGATGAAACTAAGTATCATTTATACAGGAAAAATGTAGGTAGCCTGGGGAAAACAAAAATAATATTAAAAAGAACTGTGACAGAAGAAGATAGTATCAATGGTAATCCCAAAACAAGGTGCAATCCCAAAACATCTGGATCACCACTTGAACATTATCAGCATTGAAAAGTCACCACCAGTCATTTATAAAAGGCGCGTTACTTGGAATAGTTACATCAAAGTACAATATTTATTAGTATTATTATTTAGTGGAGTTATATATATGGCTCTGGGCAGATAAAAATGTAAATAACATGTAAACAATCAAACAATTTTCCCATAGCAAGTGGGGGAAAAGTATAAAGTCACAATTGAACATTGAACATAACCAAGAAATAAACTTTGTCCCACACCAGCGCCCCCAGGTTAAAGCACAGAGCCAAGGGAAGCAGAAAAACACATTCCGGCAATGAGAGATTAATAGGAATTCTGCCCTTCAGAAACAGTTGCCAGAATGTTCTGATGATAGGACAACTTCTGAACGTTCTGATGATAGGCAATGTGAATAAGCACTCAATTTCTTCTCGGGTAATGTTTATGTCAATGTTTTACTTCTGTAAAAACTATGACCTTCCCCAAATTTAGCTGAATAAATGTTGACTTCATTAAAGTTTGATGAGTCATACATTCCAAAACTTGGCATGTAGACTGTCATGTTTAAAAGAACATCTTCCATTCTCATAATGCAGCATCAACTATTTATCTTGGGCTCTTAGCACAGAGCATAATACAAAAGGTGAGCGTAATGAAAAAATGTACCCTGTTCATAGAATGTCTGTTATGTTTGACAGCTAGAAAGAAATCTGGGAGGCATCAGATGGAAGGCAGGTTCTTCTATGCAGTGAAGCCTGAATCTGTTGAATTTAGAACTGGAACTCATTAATATTATTTAACCCAGTAATTCAGGGGTATATGAATTTCGAATAGGCAGATACCTGCTTCTTTGTTACAAGAATGGATATTCTCGTCGCACTGTTATCCATTTCAAAATGATGCTTCCTTATGTCATTTGCAATCCTCACCCTTTTCACCAAACAACTGCTATATTTTCCCAAGACTGAGAATTCTTGCTGTTAAGTGGCTGATTTGCATTAAAATATGTTTGGTTGTGCGCACTTGATAGAAAAATTGCTGGGACTGGAATTTGCAAAAAAAAAAAAGTGTGTGTGTCTGTGAGAGGTGCGCACATGCAGATGTGTTCACTGAGAAAGTCTGTATATATTCGCACAGATACACATACATACATACACAAATATATCTGACAGTGTACATTGCAAATGCAACTAATTGTGGTTTATTAATTAAGATTAAACAAATTGTAGGTTGATATCAGTGGTGGGATTCAATTTTTTTTACTACAAGTTCTGTGGGTGTGGCTTGGTGGGTGTGACAGGAGAAGGATACTGTAAAATCTCCATTCCCACACCACTCCAGGGGAAGGATACTGCAAAATCCAATTCCGTCCCCATCCCACTAACCTGCTTTCCAGCTCCATTTTCCTGTGCAGGGCAACAAAAGAAGACCCAGCCAATCAGCTGGGACTTGGGAGGCAGAGAATAGATGGGGGCGGAACCAGTCAGAGGTGGTATTTGCCAGTTCTCCGAACTACTCAAAATTTCCGCTACCAGTTCTCCAGAACTGGTCAGAACCTGCTGAGTACCACCCCTGGTTGATGTGTAGACCACATAGCACGTGTGTCAAAAGTTTTTATGAAGTATACTTGTAGTTGGTTTATCTTTTAATTTGGAAACAGATTCTGTACAAGCAAATGATTTGGGATTAGAGAGGATTCAGCCTACTTAGCCCATGAATTCTCTGCTCTGAACAAGAAACAATAGATGCTTTATAGTTTTTTTCCCCATTCAGTTTACATAAGCATCTTTTAGATTGTATCTCTAGTTTATTTTTTCAGAGATATGCTGGTTTGAAAAAAAAATTCAGGTTGAAGATAGACTCCTTTGAATACATAGAAGGTAGAAATTTGTTACCAACGTTTGTTAGAGATTTTTAGCATTTACTTCTAAAATGTCTGCCTTTACTTTCTTTCCTCGTACACCATATCCTGTCTCTCCAGGGATGGCCATTCTGAAAGACCTGTAAGGGAAAATACCAATGAAATAAAAATAAGTTTCCAGTGTTATAAAAAAAAATTTAAAAAAAAAAACACCCAATCTGTCTGAAGAAAGAATGTATACAAATATCAAAAAATAAATGCCATATTGCAACATGGCTATGCAATCTTCTTGTTTTTGCTTCATGAAAGTATGTGTATTCATAAAAGAGGGAAAAGAATCAAGTTCCAATCATGCATATATTTGTGGATTCAAAGACTCTTTATGAAATAACAAATTCATTTCTTTCTCTGCCAAACTTATTCACAAAATATCAGAAATAAAAATGTATTATAGTGACAGCAGTTTTGTTCAAATAAATCTTTGAAGTCAGAAAATACTATAGGACAGACATTCTGGCAAACTCATTCTCACATAATCACAAAAGCAAAGACTTTTAGAGAATCATTTCAATGAGATTATTTGTTTGAATCATCACAACTACTAAAACAAAGGAAGTTGGTGAAACATGAAGGCATCCTTCATCTAGATTAAAACTGTTTCAGTGCTTGGATACCATGTTGCCCAAATATATTATCTAATGAAAAGATCCCGGTGTTTAAGAAGGAACAAAAGGAGATCAATGGTAAGAGACATATTCATTTTTTTAAAAAAAATAAACTAGACAATCTGTGACTTGTTTCAAAAATATTTCCTTACTATTTTTTCAATGCCTTTAACAATGGCAGAGCTTTTAATATAATGCTTTCACTTGAAATGTTGGAAGATATTGACTACCACATAGATCTCCCTCCCTTCCTTCCTTCCCTCCTTCCTTCCCTCCCTCCCTCCCTCCTTCATTTAGTCATTCTTTCAGAGTTATCCCTTTACCAGATTCCTCAATACCTTCAACAATGACAGGTCTTCTAATATATTGCCTTCACTGGAAATGTTGGGATACATTCAGAGATGTATCTGTTGAATTCTATAGTACACTCAAATATCTGCAAATAAATTTTTATGATATTTGGTATTATTTCATAAATTGTTTTATGAAAATATTTTTGTCCCAAAATGTTTTATAAAATCTGCCAAATTTCAATTCTATTGGTGTCATGGGTCTTGGATTTTGGATGCATTCTGTAAATTAGCCCATTTGAGGTATCTTGATTTTAAAAGTTTGCCCTCTGTTGCACGATTTTGCTCAGTTAGGTTATAGGAACCCAAGTTTTAATAGTATGTCCTGCCTGATGTCCTTCACATTCTCCCATTTCTGAAGACCATCTCCTTCAGATAGGATAGGAATCATTGCTAGCCATATCTTGTACATTCCCTGGATGGCTTCTGATATCTCTTATTGTGTCTACCATTTTTTCAACATGCTGAGTTTCTGCTCCAATGTGGATCATAGATCACGTGCTTCAATATATGCAGCTCTGGATTTTTATTTTGGTTAAGAAGTTCAGCTTACACAAATATATCGCAATATTATGGTCTTGCTTTGGATGATTCATCAGGCCACAGTAGACAATGCAAATGAAGCAGATATGAAGAGCCATGGTGGCACAATGGTTAGAATGCAGCACTGCAGGTTACTTCTGCTAACTGCAGACTGCCAGCAATTCAGCAGTTCGAGTCTCACCGGCTCAAGATTGACTCAGCCTTCCATCTTTCTGAGGTCAATAAAATGAGGATCCAGATTGTTGGGAGGCAATATGCTGACTTGGTAAAGCAGTTAGAGAGGGCTGTAAAGCACTGTAAAACTGTATATAAGTGTAAGTGCTATTGCTATTTCATCCCACTGCAGCAGTCCAACCCCAGCAAGTAGCATGAATCAGTTACAACTTTCCCAAATTTCATTTCCTTAAGTGTCGTGGGATTTTGGATTTTGGATGCATTCTACAAGTTAGTGCATTTGAAGTACTTTAGTTAAAAATTGATTCTGTATGATGTACCGTTTCATCTATTTAAAGGTCATGACAACAACAGTTTTAGTAGTATATAGACCATAGTGGTGATAATATCATTTGGGGAACTATTATTCACAAGGAGATGAAATATAGCAATTCCATAAGAAAACCATATTGCCATGTAACTGCATTATAAATATTTATATATGCAGTAAAGTATGACAAGCTCATGATAAAAGCAAATTCATTGAAAACAAGAAAGCAACATCTTTCTTATTCTTTTTTACTTCTGTAATGACTGAGATCTCATAGACATATTCATTTAAAAGACAGAGGTTGAGATCTGCAACAAAATAATTACTCAATGATCAATGTTACCCTTTATTCCACTGTCAATAGAACATCTATAAATATGCATGTGCATAAGATACAGAACAATAATATTTAATCACATTTATTCAGGTTAAATAATGAATTATACATGTAAACCTAAGATAGTTAGTACTACTACTCCATTTCTGGCTGCCTTTAGCTAATCACAGTAAGTCAACAGGGGTCAGTGACAGGCAGCTACAAAGCTTGCTTAGGAAGGGCTCGTTTTACCAGAAGGCATTGCTGACTGCAGAAGATGGAGAGTATCACCATATGCCTGTTTCTGCATGACAGATGTTATCCAGGTCTCAATATGTTGCAGAATTGCCAAGCCCCCAGGCTGAAGCATAATGGCGAAATATTAGCTGCATCAGATGCTGGATCAGGGACCAGCACTAATAAGTGCTTTAAAATCTGCTCTCTCCCCCTGCCTTCCTGGGTATTGTTTATCCACTCTATGCTTTTTTGTCTCAAATTATGCACTAACTTAATATCTTTGTGGTTTTGTGCAATTGTTTTTAAATTGCTTACGTATCTGTAAAACATCCTATTAACTGTCAAGAGTGTTCTTATTATAAATTATTCTTATTATAAATTATTGTATCCAGTTCTTGGCATCACATTTTTGGGAAGGGTTGATACATACTGGAACAAGTTCCAAGAAGGTAGTTATCAGAAAGTTAGAACTAGAAATTCAATTATATGAAGAGTGATGGAAGAAACAAGAAGTATTTAGCCAGAAGAGAAAACTGAATAGGAATGGCATATGTTAAATGTCAACTACTGTATGTCAAATACCTGAAAGTGTGTGATATAGAAGAAAACAAGACTTTCTAGACATTCTCCCAGGGAGCTGAATATAGAATAATAGACTCCAATTATAGAAAGATAGATACCAATTGAAAAACCTTCCTATCAAGGGCTACAGTAGAATCATTAATCATTGATGAGCTCCCTATCATTGGATGTGTTCAAGATGAGGCTAGTCAGGCATCTGTCTGTTATATTCCTGTCAGGACATGATGGCCTAAATGGCCATTTCTAACTCTTATGTCTATGATTAGGAAAAGAATCTATGATGTGATAGATTCTTTTCCTAATCATCTATGATTCCAAATCTGTGAAAGAAAAAATGATATTTCTTTTGTTCTCATTTGTCTCTTTGGCATCTTTATTATAATTAGCATTTAGTACTCCAGAATATAGAAAAGGCTGCTTTGAGAATTCTTCTTTGTCAATGGAAAAAAATCACAATTTCTTTCTGCCAAATAGATGTTAAAGTTGCTTTCTGTTGCAATGCTGTGTTGTTCCATAGACTCTGATTTCTACATTTTTTATATTTTCTGTATTTTTTGCCAAATAGATGTTAAAGTTGCTTTCTGTTGCAATGCTGTGTTGTTCCGTAGACTCTGATTTCTACATTTTTTATATTTTCTGTATTTTTCTGCACAGAAATTTTGAGGTCAGAAAGGGTAGGAATATATATATCCAATGGCAGTAAAAAAAATTCTACAACTATATGAAACAATCAGATTTAATATTTGAGGAAAGAATCTCTTTGTCACAAAATATTACTGAGAACATAAACTAGGAACATTCACTGGACAAGAGCAAAGTGTCAGAATGTTATCAATGTGGTCAGGTAAACATGATTTGGATATACAGAAGTGCAACACGTTTTTTAAAAAACAGTCTAAAGGAATAGAGGAGTCTAATGAGAGCAGAGACTGAATTCCCATTCTGAATTTACCATCCCCATGTCTGTAAGGTAGTATTCGAGAAACTTGTAGCTTTGGCCAGAATAACTAAGATAAGACAGTGTTGTAGCATCACCACACTCTACCTGTTTTGATATATATGTACAACACCACAACACTGATATTAATCTGATCCCCTCCTTGTCTTCTCCGCCAGATACCACTGCTGCTGTGACACAGACCTTCATATTGCTAGAGCCACCAAAATATCATTTTGTGCCATGATGGAAACCTTCTATCAGCCTTAATTCAATTCAATCAAAGAGAATTCTCTTTCAGAATCTCTTTCAACAAAGAACAGAACTTCAGGCACATTCTCATAAATTGTAACATGAGGGTCTTCTACTTAATTACAATGCATCTAATGACAGTGTGTTTAACATTTGTATCATAACATTTTCAGGGATCTCCCAGACTGCTTAATTAAATCCCAATGAAAGGCATGGTGTGTTAACTCCTCCACTGGTCTTTCTTAGCCTGAGAAGTTTGGGCAACTAGCAAAGCCTCAGAGAGATGTGTAACAAAAGCAAAGCTAGCAGGTACACACTTAATTACTTGCAAGTATAAAGTAAGCACAAAGAACTTACCACCAGAACAAAATTTTTAGCATTTGCCAGTCAGTGCACTGAAAATAAAGTAGAAAAACAGAGTCATTTTTTTGTGGAGGAAGAAGAAACAGTTTGGGAAGTTGCAGAATAGATTTTGGTCCAGCATTCCTATTTCTATTTGCAATTAACATTGAGAACTAAGTGTACAGAGCTGATGTATACTTGATTAAATACCAGCAGGTAAGGCATTTTTATTATAGCTTCTTTCACCCAACTCCACTTTGATTTAAAGGAAAAACATATTTGAAGACTATATTGGGGGGACAGAAGCTGTCACCTTCCTCAGATATTTACAGTACTTTGCCCAAACTTAATTTCAAGCTCTGTTGAAGATTGTATTTAGCCCCATTTCTTTACAAAAATGCATCACTTTAGTTTCTAAAGCAGATGCATAAAAAATGAAAAAGACAGATTTTTGGCTAGCAAAATAGTTTCTTGCTCAGTGCATAAAATTTGAAATAATATTGTTCCTTTTCCACTTCTTCCTCCTCTAAACCCCACAGCAGATGTATGGAATAGCAATAGCTACCATATCATTCACATGCTTCAGTGGGAACAGTTTTCTTTTAATCAACTTTTAATTCAGAAAGACTGAAATTCGTGCATAGAGAATTATTTGCTTATACCCAGAGTCATGAATTTGCAATGGATGGCTTACCAATCAATCAAATAAATAAATGATTCTTTTATAAGTAGGATCTGGAAGGATGCAAAAGATTAAAATTTCCTGCTAAATCATCCAATTAATGTTAACTCTCCTTCTTTTCCTAGAGGAGGTTGGCAACTGTCAATGTGATTTGTCTTTCTGAACAAAATTACATTTTGGCCAAACCATGCATGTAGATTTTTCAGCCAAAGTATAATACAGTCATCCAGTGGTGCATGTCTCTTGAATCTTTCCTTGTATAATTAATTGAAATAGTTGAAATTATTCACTGTATATCATGTGATCCAACAATTTCAATTTTCTTTTTTAATTATTATTTACAATTTTCCCATCTTTGCCTCTTCTTTAGAGGAACATCTCATTTTATACACATTTGATCCATTTCAAAGATTCCTATTCTCCGGATCGCCCTGTGGGTCATTATCCATGCTTCTACTCCCTTTCTTAATTGGCATATGGCAAAGGTAAACCACTTCTGAAATCTTGTTAACAAAATTGCAGACTTGTCCAGGCATTTACTTGGAGTCAACACTAAAGCACCAAATACACACACAGACACAGACACAGAGGCACATAGATAAGTTCACCCTGGGAATAGAACAATAGCTAAAAGTTGGAAGAGTATGGGATTTTCGGTGTAGGACATCTGTGGATTAAAATTAAGTGTAAACATTTAACATCTAGAATTGTACTTTGCATAAAACTTAATTATAGGGTTTTATTTGGTTTCTCTTTTCCCTTTGACAAAAATATTCTGGGTTTGACAGGCACTCATAAAATAAGGATAATTTAAGAGTTATACTAACAGTTGCCAATCAGTGTTTTTTAAAGAGAGAAGACAATGAGAATGTCTCCCGCAATGCTATCACAACATAAGTGCAATTAGGGCTGTAGTATCTAGAGTGCAAAATTACAACTACCATAAGATGGTGACAAAAGGATACAGAACACTCTAAATCTTTAGTGCCATCTAGTGGTCATCCAATTTTTGCAGGTAAATTAGTTCATGGAGAAAATCCATCAGGTGGAAAATGACTTGATGGCATATAATCAATGTATCAATTATAATTGAATATTTAAAATAATCGGATAAATCAACATTTTTCATTAAAGGCAGAGAAACAACCCAAGTAAAATATAATAGCAAGAGTTATTTCACATTTTCCCACTTAATGGATCCCATTTAGATCACTGACTTACATGAACAAAAATAAACAAAACTGGATTGATGTAGAATGCAGTGAGAACCAAGTGGAAGAGGAAAGGATGAAATGAGAAATCAGTCCTCTGCTGTCACAAGCCTCTTAAAAGTCTTAAAGAATCCTATAATAATTGTTATGTATACAGTTGTATATACAGTTGTATATTTCCCTGATAAGTGAAAAAATATTGTGAGGATTGTATTCTTTGTACAAAATTTGACATACAGAATAACAGAGTTGTAAGGGAGGTTGGAACTGTCAGGAAATTTCGCCTTAGTTCTAGATTGGATCTCTCCTTGATTAGTTGCCATCCATTGCTTCTTGTCCTGCCTTCAGGTGCTTTTTTCTGTGACAATCTCTCAAATATTGGAAGACTGCTATCATGTCACCCCTAGTAATTCTCTTTGTTAGATACCCAATTCCTGCAACTAATCATCATATGTTTTGGCCTCCAGCCCCCTTTGTTCTTCTCCACCCTTTCTCAACATCTTTTTTTGAATCACGGTGATCAAGAACTAGATGCATAATTTCGAAGTGTGGTCTTACCAAAGCAGTATAAAGTATACTAATACTTCATATGACCTTAATACTGTCCCTCTGTTGATGCACATAGGACTGCATTGGCTTTTTCTAGCACACCACTGGCTCATATTTAAGTGGCTGTCCAGTAGGACTCCTAGATCCCTTTCATCGGGCTGGTCCCCTTCACATTTCCCATCCCCTATACAAAAGTCAGTCCCATAAACTTTAAAAGTGCTTTCTCTATAACGAGTGCGCATTTGATTGAGAAGATGATGAAGTTCAATGGGATTGACTGGGGGAAAAAAGGCATGCTTTGACTTTACATTTACTTTACATGCGGTAAGCTATAACGTGGTTTGTTTGGTTTTATTTCGCGGGGGATGCGAACCACGACAACATGAATACATATGACGCTATTTATATAAGGAACGAAAAGGGCATGTGTAGGTCATTTAAAAAGAAATCTAAAGGAAAGCCAAAGTCTGCATCACCGCTTTGCGTCACGCAAACCTCCCACGAAAGGCGCTTATGTAAACCCCTTTCTTCCCGTCTCTGATTCCCAGCATACCCTGCTTTAACTCGGGGGAGGGGGGAGGCCTAGATGTTGCACTGCATCTTGGTACATGTAGTCCTTCGTTGGAAAAAAAAATAGGACAAGGGGGCGTGGTCCCCCTGCGGACGCTTCTTGGAAGTGCCTTGTGCGCGTTTCGAAGGCGGTCCGGGCAGTGCGGTTACGTTTCGGCGCTTTGAAGCGCCGCGCTAGTACGGCTACGGAGGTGGGTCCGTTTTGGGGGCGAGGAAGGAAAAGTTGGGGCTTACGGGGTGCTACTTCTCGGTTTGGAAGAAGGTGAACTCGAACGGCGACGGCGTGGGGGAAGGTGGTGGAATTGTTAACTTAATTCACCAAGCAGGCGAAAACAGCACCGCAAAAAAAGTAGTTAATTTTTATTTTATTTTATTTTACCTCAGGCCCAATTCCGCGGCAAGCGTTGAGAAAGTTAAGGCACAGATTCTCCCTCCAAAAATTCTTGGAGAAGGACGTTTCCGAGTTAAATTGTCGGGTGCTTTGGACGGGCAGGGGAATTGTAACGAAGTTTGTTGTTTTGCTTGGCGAGGAGGGCGTGTATTAAAACTTTTTTTTTTTTTTGCCTTTCTCAGCACTGATAGAAACGTCTGGATAAATATTTGCTTTCCACTTTCCCTCACGTGATGAGAATAAAAGAAAATTTGCTGGAATAAAGTTACGTATTATTCCTCTCAGAACTTCAGCTTCCTTACTATATGTGCCTTTAATATTAGCCAAGCCTGCCAGTCTACGATATTACGGATTATTTTCTCTTAGCTATACACTTAGCCCAGCCTAAAATTAAATGTTCACACTTATTTACACACGCTCACAAATAAAACTGAAACTGGAAAAAGGTTATGAAGAAAGGATTTCTGTGAGGAAAACGTGGACACAAACACAAATGTTCGGCTAATGGTAAAATCTATCTTTTAGTACATCCCTTTTTTTAGTTATATTGAACAACATTTTATGGGGATCATACATAGCAGTGAATATGCCATGCTTATTAATAGGAAGTGAGCCTCTGTCTGCTATTTCAAATTAGTATTTTATCAACTTTGGAATCGAAGACCATTTGGAATTAACTGTCTGGAAAAAAAGACTAGTAGCCAGCAGCTGATTCCAATAAATACTATGTTCAACTTTTTTATCTTTAGGGAAGAAGCATGTATTTTCAGATGCATGAGGAAGATAAAGTAAAGAGCACTAAACTAGATTTCACTCTATCATAATTTATATCAGTAAATTAAGGAGAAACTGCAACATTTGGAGATGTATGTTTGAGTTAATGTAATTAAAACAGCATCTCCAAAAAAGTTCTGAAGAAATATTCTTGAGTAGCAAAAATAGAAAACAAGAATATAAATGAGATTGAATGTAGAACTACAGGCTTTCCCAACTCAGAAAATGAGCTGATTTTAAACCAGGAAAGGGGTTTGATTGTGCTAGTAGAGTAATAGGAGAAAGAGAAAAATGCTTTTTAAAAGGCACTTGTCAATATTTAAAAAAATATTTTGAAGAATGCCTCAGAATTGTATAATTATAATTGTAATTGAATATTAAGATAGGAATTCCTATTAATATTTGAGCATCAATACTAGGCATGCATAACTATTTTGGTATATAATATATAACAAATTTGGTATATAATTGGTGTATAAATCCAATATAATATTGGAGGAGTTAATTGTATTTAAGCTCTATATTATTAGCACATTTTTACTGCTTTTCTCTTACAATTGCAGATTGGATAATGGAAGAATTGATTCACCAAAGATGGTTAAAATATAAAGCATTTCATCTAGAACGTCCTGTGAATTGCAAGAAATCATGCTGAGAATCTAGAATACTTCCAAAAAATGACAATTTTCATACTCAGTTATCACAAAGAGTCATTTACTGAAACTTTAGCTACTATATCTGCAAAGTTAAAACACTGGAAAGTTCTGAAGAACTAAAGTAAATTCTTTATGAAGAAAATGAATTTTTCTCGAGCAGAAAATTCTTGCTTTCTGTTTCTCTTGGTAATCTTTCAAATTATATTCGTCTTGATACTTTACCGAGGCAGCAGTTCAGTTTTATTTCAGGGTCATTTAGAAATACATAGGTCACTGGACTATTCAAAATCAGAGGATATCTATATAAATCTTAGTTTATTTACTCCTGCTCCTCATAATACTATACAGACTTGTACACCGCAGTCAAATATACTTGGTATGTATAAAATGATACGCACAATTCAAGTTAATTTTTTTCCCAGTTTCCTTACGCTGATATGTGTCAGTATGATTTGACTAGCATTTGAAAGCTATACTTGATTATTTTTGTTTTCTTGTCTATCAGTGGTGATTAGAAGTGTGCCATGTTATACAAGATCCTAAGACTTACTAAACAATAATTGGTATAGATTTCCTCTATTCATTTTCTGGAGGTCACTCATTGCGAACATGACTGCTACTACTACTGTATGCATTAATAGCTGCTGTTGCTGTTTGCTTTAACGTAGGTCAAAATAATACCGTGTTTCTCCAACAATACGACTTCCACCAGTAGGAAGGCCCAGCATGATTTCTAGACATGAGGGGAAATTAAGCCCCACCTCCAAAATTTAGGCCTATTTAATCCATGCGTTTCCCTGCCATTTCTCACATTGTTCGTTAGAATTACACAAGGTGAAGAGAAATGGGGGGGAAGGGCGGAGGAGTGGGGAGAAAACTTGCCTTTAGGAGTGCCCTGCAGGTAGCCTAGGCGAGAATACCCTGATCTACCGATAGAACATCAGCCAATAGAAGCTCCCTGAAGGCAGAGTCCCCAGCCGCTTCGGGGCGAGGCGTGGCTGCCCATATCACCTCACCATTAGGCAGTGTCTTTCGGGCGATGGAAGCTCCCCAAGGGCAGTCACCAGCCACTTCGATTGGCCGGTAGAAGCGGCCTCGGGGCGAGCGCACACCTCGCCGTGTGGCCGTTTCTATTGGCCAATGAAAGCTCCCCGAAGGCAGAGTCTCCAGCCGCTTCGGGGCGAGGCATGGCTGCCTGTGTCCCCCCGCCATTAGGCAGTGTCTTTCAGGCGATGGAAGCTCCCAAAGGGCAGTCACCAGCCACTTCGATCAGCTGGTAGAAGCAGCCTCAGGGCAAGCACCGCAAGGCCACTTCTCTCGGCCGATCGAAGTGGTTGGTGACTGCCCTTGGGGAGCTTCCATTGCCCAAAAGACACTGCCTAATGGCGGGGGGACACGGGCAGCCATGCCTCGCCCCAAAGAGGCTGGGGACTCTGCCTTCGGGGAGCTTTTGTCGGCCGATAGAAATGGCCTCGTGGAGAGGTACGTGCGTATAGGCTGCTCTAGGTGGGGGAGGAAATTAAGTCACCTCCGAAAAGACGACCTAGTCGTTTTTTCGGGGCTCCAAAAAAAAAAAAAAATAAGGCCCGGCCTTATTTTGTGAGAAACACGGGAGACTAATTTTGTAAAAGGACAGCAAGTTTATTCATTTGACTAGGTTTATGTTTCATTTGAATCATACCTGATCTTGATCCTGTTTACAGACATCTCAAAACAGTAATAACATTAAAACATAACATAATATAGAAAAATGATAATCAGCTGCTTTCCTTTCCCAGTAAGAACAAGTCTTTTTATTATGGTACAAATTATTTTTTTAGTCAATTATACTTGCACTAATGTATTTGGATGAATATTTCTGTAAACCTTTTGTTTTTAATTTCAGTAGTTGTGTTCATAGTGTTTATGGTCTGGTATTTTTGTTTAAATACAAAGCAGAGATAACAGTATGGTAAAGTAAGTAGAAAGGCAAGGGAACCATAACACAATATATCCTCCATTTTATTTCACAAAGCTTGCCCAAGTCATTTTGATCAGCAGCCAAAAAGTGCCAGCTAGACCAACTGCTGTTTGCTGAATTTTACTCCTGTTTGGAAACCATTAGTTTTGCAGTAAAATTATGTATTTCAATGCCATTATGAATTTCCAATCCAAATATAAGATATGTAATATCTGGCTTGATCTGAATGGTTTAGTTAGAAATTGTATTCTATGTAATTTATACGCATTATGTGATTTTTACTTACCATGGAAAATGGGTAGACCTAAATTAAATATGATAGAACTGAAAATTCAAATACTTTTTTAAGAAGTTTATTCACTTTTTAATGAGTATACAGATTTTCATACAGAAAAAATATTTCAATGGGACATGGTTTAGTGTTTACAATATCGGTTCTCACTTCTTTTTTATCATCTTTTCCTAATCTTTCATTTTATATTAACTGTTGCTTGGCAAAATGTTCTAACGTAGACAAATTTGTATAATTGACTCAAAGAAGACAATTTGAAGCTTTGAAAATGGCTTACTTGAGTAACTCATACTTAAAAGAAATTTTAAAAGCTATGCTGAAGGATAGGAGAGTTTAGACCCAAAGTTCATGTGGGCTCCTTGTTGTAATGCTAAAATATTAATGAAATAACATAGCCAGTATTTCCATGAGATTACATTTAGAAATATTTCTAGAGAAAAAATAGTAAAAATCATCTTTTTTCCAGATGTGCTTTTTAAAATGTGAACAAATCTAGTTTTTCATCATTTTCTTTTTCTCATTCGTCAATCAATATTTTATGCAGTTGGACTCTTAACCATCACCTTTGATACACTACACAGTGAAAGAACAATTATCCAGAAAAATCCGTATGTCCATTTGGGTGGCTGTTACAGCCCACCTCATTGTCTAGCCCATTACCAAACGGCTGTAATTGTACCATGTGGGAACTGTGAAAAGCACTTGCACCAATTTCTCTATTACCTACATCCCTTTCTCCAACGTCAACAGCTTAGCTATTGTATCTACTTGATTCATCAGGTAAGCCAAACTATTAAGCAATTCTCTAGTTGAGTAGATGGTATCTGAAGATACTGGAAATAGTTACATATAATTCTGTTGACTATCTTAGCAGGTCTGGATAGGCCTTCCCCAGCTTCATATTCTGAGTCAATATGATTTGGAAACTGGACAAATCCATGATCCCATGGGTCATCATTTCAGAGCCATTTCCATACCATATTCCTTCAATGGTGGCTGGGCATATCTTGAAAATTTCTTTAAAATTCAGGGTGATATTCAGAGAAACATCTGCCTTGAACGTAACCTACACTGAATATATAATACAGTCAGAATTTAGGAGCTGACCATAGTAAATGTTTTGTGACATTTTGTATTATGTCATTAAATATTTTTATGTGACAAAATTTTATAAAATTTTTCAAATTTTAATTTCATGGGAGTCATGGGTCCTGGATTTTTAACGCATTCTGTAAAGTAGCCCATTTAAGGTACCTATTTGGTTGAAACAGTTTTGCCTATGGTGTATCATTTCAGTTAAAGGTTATAGACAAGAGTTTTAGTATATAGATTCTGAGAAGCCTAAATACATGTAGGTAAGATTGCCTTAAAGATGTCATAAAGGTAGAAACTGCTCTATGTGTTTTAAAGAAAGATGAAATCTCAACAGCGATAACACTTTTTAAAATATGCATGGTTTATATTCCAATAAATCAAACAGTTTCTATGCATGGTAAAATATGCATGGTTTATATTCCAATAAATCAAACAGTTTCTATGTCTGTCTGGGAGAAACTATGATTAGCCAAATCATTGTATTGATTCTTTAAAATAATGTTCCATATATATTTTTGTTAATATGAATAGAATAGAATACTAATAGAAAAGCTCATTTGAAAGTTGTTAGTTTTACTATTTAATTTTAGGGCATTTGGGGGAATGTCTAATTGAAAATCAAACATATATTTTAAAGATATTAAATGAAACTTGATGATTCTATGTATTACAATGGACTCTAATCCAATTTCATGCATAGTGTTAGTTCAATACAAGATCTGAGAACCAAATGGACTCTATTGTTATTTAGAAGAGTCATAAGACCTGGCTCTTTACCTATGATTTCAGTGACGGACTGTGTGTTTTTATTATTATTATTATTATTATTATTATTATTATTATTATTATTATTATTATTATTATTTATTATTTATTATTTATTATTTATTATTATTATTAATAATTTCTGTTTGATTGTTGGAGCTGCCTAGTCATTGAAAGTCAGGCAGCATACAAATTCAATACATTCTTTTTATTCATAGTTCATTAGATGTTTAGACTAGATTTGGCATTTTATCTACCTATCAAGTCCTCCACAAGGAACTGGGATAGATTAAAAATATTTTTATTTTTATTAGTTATGATGATACTAAGAATCTTGTCTTAAATGTTTGATGGATTTTCTCGTTTCAAATTATATGTCCTTTACTGTTTTTGTGAACTTGCATTACCTCTTATTTTCCTTCCTATTCTATTTTATCTGCTCATTTTTCAGCTCCTCATTAAGCTTATGCACCTTATTGAAATTTAGTCAGAAAAACTGCTACTCCTGATTTTTTTCGTTACCTTAGATTAACACAGTTCTCCTTCTACTTTGTCTCTAGTTCTTTTCCCAGTATTCAGATTGTACATTAATCACAGATAAATCATTAATTTTATCTTTTATGAATATAGGACTAACAAATTATCCAATTTTCACAACCACTTGATCATCCAATACCAACACAACTCATCCAATCACATCAGAAGCTTTTTGTAAAACGAATACAATACAGATATGAAGAGTCATTGCTGTCAGACTTCAATGTTATGTAACTTGATTGAGTGTCATGTTTTCTTTCCAGGCTGGAACTGGACCATTTAACAGAGCAAAGCTCTTTAATGTTGGCGTCCATGAGGCCATGAAAGACAATGATTGGGACTGTCTGCTTCTACATAATATGGATCTTATTCCAGAAAATGACTATAATCTTTATGTCTGTGATAAATATTATCCCAAACATTTATCCACTGCTGTTGACAAGTTATACCGGTAATGTCTAAGAGTATGAGAGTAAATATCTTATTAAATAAAATAATCTGAACAAACATGGTTTATTGAATATATTTACTAATTCATTTTTTGAGTAATGTATAATGAATAAACATAAATTTTTATTCACTCACTTTTTAAAAATTAATTCAGAACTTTTCATATTCTGTTCAGGAGATCCGTTTTCATTTGGATTGAATTTATACATTTTTGAATAACATTTTAAACATTTAGGAATTATAGTTAGAATGGCAGCACATAAGTGTCTTATTTTTAAAAAGTTACTGCATGAGCTTATTTAGACACTCAAGCAATGATTTTCAGAAATCATAGCCACTTTTTAATTTGCAACATGGGTAAATTCAGATGATGAAATATTTTCCTAATGGTGTTTTAAATTCTGATACTAAATATAATTATTTAGACATCAATCTTATATATCTAAGAAGACATATATATATAATTTCAGCATTATATATAGAATTTGCTTTTATTTGTTTCCATAATAATTCTTTCACAATTTAATTATTGCATAGCTACCTTTACTCTGAGTTCTAGGTCTCTTCTGTTATATTACCTTAACTACAACAGCTTGTAAATATATCTGCCTTAAAGTAATAATTGACCTAGTAGTCACCCATTAAGAATTCCCAGTCCAGAATTTTAATTGTTACAGCATATTGATTTTCCTATGTTCATTTCTAGTTTAGTACAACAAAAAGCATCAACAATAGAATTCTAATTAATGCAATATATTGTATAGGTGTGAAAGGGCTGGAGTAAAAAAAAAGTATCCAGGTGCATTTGGTTGTATGATGAATCAGTGTGTCTTTACTAATAAAATCATATGCATTACCTTAAGTTTATTTTTCTGTGCAGCTTGCCATATTCATCTGTTTTTGGTGGTGTTACTGCTTTGACCCCAGACCACTACATGAAGATAAATGGGTTTCCAAATACATACTGGGAGCGTCTTGATGAAGATGATGACATTGCAAAAAGGTATTTATTGACTGAAATTTTAAAGTACGTTCAAGCATTAAAGTTTTAAGCAAGATAAATATTGTCAGTATTAAATAAAGCAACAAAGACATCCTTGTTTCATCAGCTATTAATAGTGAATATTTAAATATTCTCCAATCAAATAATACCATTTTATACCTCTTCTTAAAATTGTTTGAAGAAAAATGAAGCTAAAGCCATCATTATATTTTGTACGTACAACGTATTATAAACATCATTTTTAAAGGTTGAAATAGATCTGAATATCATGACATATTGTCTTGCTTATCTTAGCATTTCAAGCTATCTTCCTAATTCCATAAAAGTCAGATTACAATAAAGTAAATATTCAATTGGAATTGTATAAAAATTAATTCTAGTTTATTAAGAAATTATTAGAATTTTTTAACAGTTTTTGCCTGTTTCCCAAAACACTCATTTGTATTCCAAAACTTGTGTATCTCTGTTTTTTAATCAACCAATAAGCCATGCTGATATTTCATTGGCAAGCTTATACATATATACATTATATGTTCTGAAAAATTAGCTTCAGTACCAAAACCAAGGAATGTTGTAATTTTATCATAGTCCATATACTAAATTAAAAGGTATGTGCTGCTTTACATCTGTAGCTCCTGATACAATAGTCTGTCTTAGTGATGGGTAACTACACGGGAAAGCTCTCAACTAAAATTCTTAAGTCTATTTTAAGAGCTCATCTGATGATTTTGTTAGTATCAATACATCCAGAATTATTAAGACTGGCTACTGTCCAATATATGAAATGTTTAACTTGTTTTTTATTTTATTACTGTAATAAACACTTCAGTCCTTGGACCATTTTAAATCATGCAAAGGCTGGAAAACTTCTTTGCTGTGTGTGATTTTACCTAAAATTAAAACATTCTTCCCATGCATCATATTTTAGGATAAACACAATTTCAAGAAGTGCTTCTCACAAGAAAGTAAACTCCCTATATTTTATCATTTGCCCATGCCTTTCAGAAGTTGCAAGTCTAGCACAATTCTGACATTCCTGCTGCCTACCATCTGCTGCCAAATTATACCTGTCGGTAACAATCAGTTTGGAACATTATTAGGTTATAGAAGATCTAATATGCATCCATTCAGTATTTAATCTACAGTATTTCCCACAATATATCAAATTCTTTTTCCTTCAGTTAGTTCAAAAGGTGTAATTTAGATTGTCATCTAATAGAATTAAAATATGCGTAGGTTAATAAATTAAGTAACTTAAGAGAAGGCTATTGAAAGTTTGCTGCATTTTATTTCAGATGACTACTTTATACCATTTCTCAAAATAATAAAAACAATATCCTCAAAAGCTTTTGATGAAGACCTCAAAATAGTTAACTTTAGCAAGCGCTTTATGACCAAGAAATAATATTTTTACTATGATCAGTATCAGACATGCTTAAGTATTTTGGTATATCATTTTATTATAATAAATAATATAGAGTAAAACAATGGAATAATCTCAAAATTAAAAAATCCGTATATAGATACCGTAACAAAATTATTGACTGCATCTCTTATAGCAATTACAGCACCCCATATACCACAAGACAAAGCTTTTGGCTGCCATCAATACTTGCTATGTTTCCGACTTTACTTAAATATGATTTTTTAAAAAAAATATTTTTAAGACAGCCTCTAGTATAGGCCATATTTCCAACATTGACTTAGTCTTAAAAATGTTTTTTTTAAAAAATCATATTTAAGTGAAGTGGGAAGGGAACATAGCAAGTATTGAGGAACACATACATGTTATTTAGTCTATGCAAGGATATCTTCCTTATTTTTTTCCCTGCTAAAACACATTATAACTGAGTATTTTTCCTGCCATACATTGAATGGCTTTTTACTCCGAGAACTGCATATTTAGAACGGAACACCTATATTTTTTAATTGCAGTTCTTTGCACTCTTTCATTTTTCTCATCTTTAATAAACATTATACCAAGCTATATGAGAAATCATCTGTTAGCTGTAGTTTTTCATCCATTATGTGTAACTTCATTTTCAACTAATCTTTGTCTTCAAAACATTAATTTTCCTATTTGTATTCTTTTTTACATACTATAACCTGACATTTATTTCATATAATTTGGTTTTTTGGCTTATGGCATCATCTGTAAACAAAAGTATATCTATGCTTCCATCTTCATTGTAAATGTTCCATATAGATTTTTCTATAAATGCATTAAATGACCAAGGGGTCATTGTACATAGTTTCTAACTTTCTGCTCAATGTTGAGCTTTACACTAGCATCACATATTTATACATGTTTTTTTCTCATTCACCTCGCATTTCGCAACCAAACTTCAATTCTGTATTTATGAAAAACCACCCATAATTCAATCTGTTCATTTTATTTATAAAACAATATATAGTAAGCTTTCTTTCTCACATGAATATAAGTGACCTGCTGAAGAGCAAGATTCTCATTTGTGTATTTCCTTCCTGGTGCTGCACTAGTTTTGCAGTCACTCTTGCAAAGTTTCTCTTAGAGAAAATTAACAGCACGTTTTCAATTGTCCACACACGCACACACACTCATATAGACAATATTACCCATCCACTACATAAATCCACAGGAACCCAGTTGCAGCAAAAAAAAATCTTCTCAAGACTAAAGAAAAGTGGTCAGCACTATAAGGAATATTTAAAGTTATAAACTTATTTTAGCCAGAAAAGAGAAGTATTATTTACTGTCTAAAAAGTAGTTGCCATAACTTTTTCTATTGTACATTTGCCTGTTTTCTCATTGAGGAAGTGATTTTTCCTACCATGTTTTATTTCAAAAAGGATCCATATAGCAGGAATGAAAATAATTCAGGTTCCTCTTCATGTTGGACGTTATAAAATGATGGGTTATGGACAAACAGCTAGCCCATTGCTGAATCTAAAAAGGTGATTGCATTTATTTGTTTTTGTTTTCTTTTCTGGTCAAATTCAATCATAATTTTATCTCCCTTATGTGAAGTATTGTTCGCGTATAACACTGCAGATCAAATTCCTATCTGTCACGTATCTATTTTAAATTGAAGTAGAACCATCTTATGCAGTTGATCCAGAATGCAGTGGCAGAATTGCTGTGGTTAGTTGTGAATAACCAGAGCAGTTCCTGCAGCATTGATGTAATAGATCAATGTAGATATTGCATCAATACTGCAGGAGCCACTCTGGTTACCAGTAAATTTGTCAGTACAGTTCAAGAGGCTGATCGCTACAGGTAATCCTTGCTTTGTGACAATTAGGGCCAGCAACTCCATTGCTAAGTTATTTTTTCAGCACTGTTGTAATTGTGAATAACTTGCCCTTTCACACAACAGTGACCGTTCGCCTTTCAGAAAGTGGAAATATGGTTCTTCTGGAGGACCTTCAGCAATTAATTTTAAGCAGCAATGTTACATTCAGATAAGTGTTAACTTATTGTTGACATTTTCATTAAATTAAAAATATAAAGTAGTAATATAATTGACTTGTATGTAAGTTCTGTAGGCTACCTAGGCTCCTTTTAAACAATTGATTTTTAAAAAGGGAATGTTTGTAGCCATTGGCAGGGCTAAATATTTTAACTAAACATCAGCTGAGTAGAGCAAATACATTTAAGTACAATACCAGTAATATATATTCTGGAAGCGTGAATTGTGGTTTTATTGGAATTGCCAAACAGAAGTGTGCAGTGTGGTTAGTAACTATATCATCTGACCTAGAAATTCCCCTCTATCTTATACATGATAAACTGCTTATTACTGGAAGTGAGGTAGAGAAATATCCTATCTCCATATTTCAAAAAACGGTTTCCAATATTCAAAAGTAACATTCTCTTAAAGGCAAAAGCAACAGAACACCAATCACATGGGTTGAAAGCAGTGGTGGGATTCATTTTTTTTTACTACTGGTTCTGTGGGCATGGCTTGGTGGGCGTGGCAGGGAAAGGATACTGTAAAATCTACAGTCAGAGGTCGTATTTGACAATTCTCCAAACTACTCAAAATTTCCGCTACCCATTCTCTCAGAACCTGCTGAATACCACCTCTGGTTGAAAGTAAATATTTGTTATGCTCTACTTAGTTAGAATCAGAGAAGGCTGGCTCTATCCCTCCTTTTCCCACCTCTCATTGTTTTGCATGATAAATTAGAACATGGAGTATAATCCCAGTTCAAGTTGCATCAATGAGGTCTCAATCAGGACAAATGTTTTTCACCAAAATCAGGCTTCTCTGGCTATAATTCACTTTTTTAAATTTGCTCAAATGACTATATATGATTGGGGTCTTGCCTAGATTACTTCTTAAACTCTGACAATATATTTTTGCATAATGAATGTTCCATTCATGAAGAACTTCTGATATACAGTATGTCCTTAGTAATATTAATTTTTCCCCTTACGAGGATTCTTTTTAAAAATATATTAGAAACAAGTTTCCTTTTACCTATGTTTTTTTGTAATATGAGAAACAATTTCCTTTTGCCTTTCTAATAAGTTAGTAATGCAACATTGTTTGATTTACATTTCTATATGCAAAATATTCCTGGCTTATCTAAACTGGAATTTTCCTTTCCCTAGGCCTGCTGAATTGCATACTTCCCTAACCTGGAAAGACGATGGAACAAATTCCCTTGTCTTCAAACTTTTAGAAAAGAAGAAAAAACATCTTTATACACACATTATGGTAGATATTGGAGCCACTCCAGCATTACCACCTCCAAGTAGAAAAAAAAAGAATAACACTTGACTTTGGCATCATCTGAAGCTTTGAAATCCTGGAGCTTTTTACAAGTTAAACTCACTAGGAATGCAAGAAGGAAAAGAGAACATTGCTTTTGCATTCATTTGACCAAATTAAGCAGGAGCCTAACACAGGGTTTTAAAGAAAACCCTGTATTACTATTTGGGATAGAATGGTTTTGCTTGACATTAGCAACATAGAAATTATCCTATCTTGTTCTGCAGTAAACCGTCAGGAGCTAGAAGCTATAGTTCTGCTATAGGAATTGTCAAGTACCAGCAACAAATTTGTCTATAAACAATCGCAAAATATCTATTGAATCCTGTGCTCTTTTCTTTTCTAAGCACAAGTCTTCTGCATAGCAAATATTTAAAAAGTTACATTAATGTTACTTATTACCAATTTTTCAGGAAATATATGAATTTGGAATTGACTTATGGGTCTCCTTTTGAAAGGTTTTTCATTAGAAAATTCAGTTTTCTATACCCATATTTTAAGAAAGCTAATTTTTAATTATATTCAGGGTGTTATTTTAAAAATATTTTAGTGAGTTTTAATAAACATTAATTTAAAAACATTAATAAACATCTTACGTAAGTATTTGAACCAATTGTGTGCTCTTTTAACACGTTTCATTGGAGTCTTGTGTTATTTTAAAAAGTTTGATATATTTGTGTAAACTGAAACTGCTGAGACAGAGCAGCTGTTTATGTATTTACCATATTAAAAATATGGAATTAATGGATATGGAGATTTACCTTGTATTATATCTCATATATAGCTCACTGAACCATCATAGCAGCCATCCTATAGAAAGGCAAGAGTAGGGAATCTATAAATATTTAAGTAAGATTGCGGATAGTTCAAAATACCAATGTTGAATCTATTTCCCTCTGTTCATTTGTAAACAACAGAGAAAATAAAGATTGTTTGTCTTTCAAGTTTATGATGTGGTTTGCTAGTAGCCACTTTGACAATATAATAATAATTTGACTTTGAGTAGCTAGAACACAAATTATTTTTCTGGCTCATTTAAAAAAAAAAAAGTTTCACATTTAACCATAGGACTGTTTGTATGTTTAATACTAAGATCTCATATTCATTATCTCCCAGCTTTCCCATCACTCCTGAAGAAGTATTCTATTTTAAGACGATACTGCATTCTACCCTTATAAAGGAGTATGCTATCATTTTAATATCAATTTATCTACTTGTGTACTCTATTCAAATAAGTTTGGCTGTTATTCTTTGAAAAATGAAAAGCACAGACTAATCAATTTCTTTTAGTAGTAAATTATCACACATTCTTAACGAACAGAAGATATTCGGATAAATATGAAAACCGAAGATCAACAGCTGTTACACTTTATTCAAAGTTTAATTTTTTCCTTATTTAAGAAAAAGAAATTATGTACCATCTCTTTAGAATATTATGATGAGCAATTCTTCAACTAAAAAAAACATGTTTTAAAAAGTTGGATTGGAAAAAAAAGTCTTGCTTTATTGAAAAATTAACCGTTGAACTGTTCTTATATCTCATTTAAAAAAAAATGTTCAGTAGAATTCTTTACAAAGGGTTACTTTTATCCAAAGAAAGTCTTTAATTCCAGTGTTGTCTTATAGCTCAAAAGGAAGTAATTATCAGTTTGAAAAACATTCCCTGTGTAAAGAACTTGTTGAGTATCCACCAACAGAAAATGAAATATTTCACTGCTGTAGCTCAAGTCATTACTTTTTGGGGGTCTATTTGAATAAAATTTATTAGCCATAAGAAATGGTTATGTGAACTTAGTTTGCCTTCCAAAATCCACTGTAATATTCGTATATAAAAGATTGTATTCTTTTGAAAGCAGTTTATAGGAGCATGAATTTAGCCCATCGGTCTTCCATACTTGAGACACCTGATGCAAGAGATTCATTCTGAAGAGATTTTAATGTTGGAGGTAGGAGGAAAAGAAAAGAAAAACAGGTCACATATTAAGTCATATGTTAAAATGCATCTCAAGAGGCTGTATAATAAGCAATTTTAAATGCCATCCATTCTCAGATATACAGTCTCCCAAACATACTGTATCTATCTAGTAGATAGATACTGTATCTATCAGGAACACAATCCAGTCTAATTTTTCCCATCACCAATTATACTCTTCAGTGGAATTTGCTTCATAGACAGAAGAGTTTTCTAAACTTACCTCTGGCCATTTGCCTCATTGCCTTGGTCTCTGGTATGAAAGAGCATAGTGTACTTGGCTATACTAGGGGAAGGTCGGATTATCTTCATTTTCTGCATTTCAACCCTGAAAACAAAAATGACAATTTATGAGTAATGACAAGTTGTGAAGTGCAAGCATTATGGTAGATGATTAGAAAATATGATGGAGAGCTACCTGGCCATTTTGTTTACTGATAGTGACTAGGAAAGCGCACATGAAAGCAACCATGATATGAATTCAGCATTCCAGTCCTGAAAAGAGAACCTCTAGAATAAAGGCTCTTTCTCAATTTGCACATTTTACTTCCCTTAAATCTAACTATAAGATTATATGAATGAGAATGCAGCAAGCACAGAATAAGCACTACATAAATTGGCACTGAAAAGTGGAAATGGCACAATTTTCATGAATCCTACTTACTCTCCAAAAACCCTATGTTGAAGGCAGAAAAATTCTTTGGCATTTTTTTTGATTAATGGATGAAAATGGATTTTGTTTTAAGGAAGGACAATCTTAGTACAAGCTCCAATTGCATGTTAAGACTAATACATGTTTAATTTGGAAGAACGTATCAGAATATACAGGAATATAAGCCCTGTATCTAGCTGTAATTCATTAAAATAATACGCCTTTTTCCAGAATCATGCTGCTTTGGGGAAGCGTTCATAGCAGCCAAGTGATCTTGGAAATATACAACTGATTGAATGAGTTGTAGACAATGCATTTGTGCTCCAAAGTACCTCTTCTGAATCAAATATCAAATTTGCACAGCTGAATTATATACAACAAATTCATGCTGATGAAGAGGTGGATAAGATCAGTTTTCTCCCTTGGTGCACCCCAACCAACGTTCAATGAAGCTGAATTATGGGAAATTTGTGAAAATTAAAGAATTTGCAACCTGTGGAATACATTGCTACAAGATACAGGGATGGCAATTAGAGCAGAAAGTTTTAATAACATTAAAATGATAGAGGATAAGGCTATTGATCACAACTACTAATCAATCAGGTTCTTTGTACCTATCATCAGGATATAGGTAGGACAACACAACTATTTATTTACTTACTGGTCAACTTGGAAATAAATTCCTGAACTAGATGAGTTTTTGATCTCAGAACTGTCTTTCCTAATCTTAATTCTCCAACTGCTGCTGCTTCTAAAGTGAAATAGCTTGAGTGGGATGTGAAATAGAGAAAACTGCCTATTAATTTGTTCCTGCATTTCACTCTGCAGCTGATTTTCTGTTTTTCAGGATTCCAGATGAGCTTTTATTCTTAACAAAATGAAAGAAGAGGCCTGCAAAGAATTGAAAACAGAGCAGGGAAAATTGTTCACGTACATGTTACTTTTCTGCCTTTTAAATTTGCCTTTGAAACCACTTTTCCCGAGAAGTACCAATCATGTCAATATATGTAATACCACCAATAGTAAGCAGAATAATTCATATTACATTGTTATGGAATGGGTACTAGACTAGAACATAGGAAACTCAGGTTCAAGTCCATTTTTAACCATGATAGCCAAGCCCTGTTACTAATTCTCAATCCATTTCACTCTGCAAAACTACTATAAGAACTGAAGGCAGGAATGCTATGTAAGTCACCTTCAGGTCCTAGAGGAAAGGTAGGATAGATCTCATAAATAATCATTGAAATTGTTCCTGCACATTGTATCTAATATGGCCAGTAAGTTCTGATATCTGGGCAGGCATCATGCTTTCTTAGCTTTTCACAAGCGACTGAGACTTGTTGCCATACTCGATGTGACTTACCTGCCAAGCATCTTTACCTGCCTAAAGCAATGGAAAAAAACAAACAAGGAATTTAACCGATCACAAGCAATAGCCTATGTTGAAGCCCTACACTCTGACCACAAGGGATGGTGAAAAATCGGTAGTTGGGGCTCAGCTACAGAGGTCCCTGAAAGAAGCAAATGATCTGAGTATATAATCATCTGTTACTGCATTGAGTGCTGTTGTGGATGACCTGGATGGGGAAGGGCAATCTTTGTTACCCTATTAGGCTTCATGGGGGGCTTTTATTTATTTATTTATTGAATTTATATTGATATCATTGACCATAGGATTCATCATGTGACATCTACAAGAGTTGACGATTGTAGCAGCTGTTTTATAGTTTTTTTTTCCTTCCCTTGCAACTGTTCAATTACAGTGACAGAGAGCCAGTTTGGTATAATGTGCTGGCCTAGAAACCAGGATATGGTTTATAGTTCTAATCCCACCATAGGCATGAAAACTGGCTTGGGGACTTTGGGCCAATCACTTTCTCTCTGCCCAACTTACTTCACATGTTGCTGTTGTGGGGAAAATAGGGGGAGGAGGAAGGAGGATTATGTACTGTATGTTTGTGTTTTGCTTAACACTACCTTCTTAGCAACAGAAATATCGGACCCAATTTTGGTCTTAAGTCAAGGACTACCTGTATGAACATGGTCTTGTCATCATGGTCTTGTCCTTAACTATTCCTGGCTACAGGAGAGAGAGAATGCAGGGAGGAAGTCTGCCCCTGATTATAAAGGAAAAAAACATAACAGAGACCAGATGTTTGAGAACAGAACCATCTCCATAGAGAGATGGTTTGCTTCTTGTCACTGACACTGTCAAACAGATTGGATAACTCTCTGTTGAGGATGTTTCAAACTCAACTGATACACTGAGCAGGAGGATTCAATGGCCAAGACTTTGGATGAATTTCAGCAATACTGATCATTTGCAAATTTACTAGGAATGAATTGACTAAAGGTGGGTAATGGAAATGCCCTTATCTATTTCCAGTGTTCGCCAGACAAGTATCATCTAGATTCTAGAAGCATTGAGACAATTTTGGAAGTTATAATTTCAAAACACTACAAAGCACCAGATTAGGAGAGGCTGGTATCACAATTTATAGAATGAAAAACAGACCACAGCAAACAAAGCATTCTTGATTCTAGCATAGCACTTTTTAGCATTCCTTCTTTTAAAAATGAGGACTGCACTATCTGTTCCTCTGAATGCTAAGCATTTATCTTCTTGCAAAACTCATCTCTGTTGACCTTTAGGCAGAAAGACAAACAGAATGAACCAATTCTAAATGCTACATTTACTGACAGGCAGAGCCAACACAACCAGAAAAACACATCAGAAATTTCTGATATGAACCTGAAAAGGATTTTATATAATTGTTATTCATTTTACTGGAACTCTACTCTATATTCCTTTGTTTTTTTCAACTAGGTCTAGTGAGATCCTTCTGTTTGGACCATCAGAGCTCAGCCAGCTCAGAAGCCTTGCACAACTGTTCTGAAGGCTGTCTTTCATTGTCTCCCCATGAATAGTTCATGCTCATCAGAAGCACATGCACAAAAAGCCAGAGACTGTTTGAAGATTCCTCTCTTAATTGTACCGCTGGACCCTAAAGCAGATACAGTGCAGTTGTATTGTTCTGCAAATAGCAACTATGGTAGTGTGCAGACAAGTACTAGAACAAGCCTAAGACATCAGCCTACAGTTACATCATAGGTTTCCATACATTGGCACAATTTTGAATGGTTTGATTATTGTTCATCTGTTGCTGAATTATTCCCACCTTGCACTAAGAGGGCAGCATTACTTTCATGCTGCTTCATGGAAGAAGATACCTGAAATAAGCCAAATACAGAGGGGTGATTAAAAAAACAAGTAACAAGAAGGTTGTCCGTGGTTATGCCAAGCAGTCTTAAGAAAATCATCTCATATAAGTGCAGCCAATCCTAGTCAGTGGAGTGGACTTCCACATTTTAAAAAAGTCAAGACACACTTTCATATTTCTAATTAAGCTTCCTGCAATGCCAACTCTGGTCTCGGGTTTCCAGACTCTCTTAAGATAATTTGCCTTAACCAAATGTGAGTCATGCCACAAGAAAGATTCCCATCACCCACAATCCGTGCCACCCACTTTGCATTTGACTGAAATGTACCTGATCCGGAGGTCATCGTCCTCTCCTCCCCAGCCCCAGTAGTTGTTTGAAAATCCATTCACCTTCAGAAATTGCTCCCTTGTCAGAGCAGTTACACCGCCAAAGTATCCTTGGTAACGCAACCTATGAACACATATGCAGGGGCAGGAAAGTTATTTTTAAAAAATGGCATTTACATTTTTATCAGAAACAGAAAGTTTGCACAATTCCAAGTTTTAAAACAAACATAAAAAAGCATTAATACCCAGCAATACATTTTCCTAAGTTTTCCCAAGAAAGGTATGGCAAAGATTTTCGGCTTTTACTATCTCAACTAATACTGCACATTGATTTTGACAATGATGACAAGCCTCTTCACTACCCATTGGGATTATAATGAACCCATCTATTCTGTACTGGTGGATTAAACTCATATACTAAGCACCTGCATCTTATCTCCCTTTTATCTCCCTTTTGGGGGAATGTGGGGATCTGGGAATTCCCCAAATCAAGCCTCTTGATTAATTCCATATGGTGTGAGATTTACATTCACTAAATCACAGGATCAAAGGGGTGATTTGTCTATTTGATTCAATTTATTCACTTCTGACTCTCTCTACCCTGAAAAAAAAGTTAATGTTATATACCTTGATTTATAATAATGGATGGTCCAATGGAGAATCATATAAATCAAGATATAAGCCTTATGCATCTTTACCTACTTCAGTAGCAAGTACAGCAAAATGAAAATAGAGGAGTTGATACCAGTTGGGCTTTCTTCAGCAGATACCAACAAGTTTCTTCAGCAGATACTAATAAGTTAGCTTAATCCATTGTGGTAATGTACAGACCCTGTGGGACTGGTTCTGTTATAGTGAGGGTTCCTTTCCCAAAACAAAACATTCCTCTAAAGCAAGGGCCCCCAACCCTCAGGCTGCAGCCTGTTCGAAACCAGACCGCACGAGTGATGGGAAAACATGTATGCTTGTGCATGTGAAGCTCCACTTGCGCAATTGGTGGGCCTTTGCGCTCACATACAAAGCTCCATTTGCACAAATGGAGCTTTGCACGTGACCCCAAGCCCCCTCCACTTAAGCCCCCTTAGCTTATGCAAATGAGCTTCATGCACAAGTGCAAGTGCCCACTGCTCACCTGAAGGGAGCTTCACACACCTTTTGTTTCTGTGCAGCCTGGATTAATTGCTTTGGGGGGTTGCTCTGGGGGTGAAATTTCTCTGCAGCTCACCAAAATTTTCTCACGGCCCACCAGTGGACCGCGGCCCACTGATTGGCGACCGCTGTTATAGACAACTGGTTGAGAAGTTCCTTGAAACCCTTATCATATCCATAACTTTATGACAGGAGGTGGAAATGCTGCAAGGTTGACAACTATTCATCTTCTAGTACATGAGTGTTTATGAAGGGTGGTGATCATGATTAAACCATTTGATGAGTGCACCCATCAAAGTTCAAATACGTCTCTCATCAAATTGTTGCTTAACCCAAAAGATTCAAAAATTACAATTACAACCAAGTTGTTTAGAGCAGGGACAAATAACAGGTGGACCAGTAAGGAGCATAATTTGTTCCATGGAACAGCTGATGAACCTATTTCAGCAAGCAACTAGGAGTTTTCTTAGCACCTTACTGTACAAAGTGAAACAAGGTATTGAATGTCAAACAAGACAGGGGGGGGGGAGGTGTGATCTGTCCATAATTCTGTTCTGGCCAATATAGTTGCCAACCCCTGCTTTAAAAAAGAACTTTGTTTTTATTTTTATTTTTTTTAATCATATTAACGTTGGCCAACAAAAGAAAATGCATGTGGTGGGTCAAAATAAGAATTTATCTTCTCTGCGTCTAATTGTGGATATTTAAGTAAGTCTTGCTCAGTTCCATATTTCACAACATCCATGATTCTTCAGAATAACAAAGCTGATTACACTTTAGCAATGGAAAACAAAACTGGGCGACATTACCTTGCCTGTAATATGTATTATTTTAAAACAAAATGGGGCAAGTAAAAATGTAAGCCATACTTTTTTACAAACACCAGAATAGGGCAGTAGGTGGCAGCAACTTATCTGAAGACAGGAAGCTCAGATGGCCTGGCACTTTTCCCTCCTTTGCTAAAAAAAAGTTGACATCTGAATTACATTGGCACTGTAGTTCAACCCTGAATCCCAGGTAGAAATACATGCTGTAAATGCTACCAAATAAAACCAGGAGATAGAAAGTAGGTCTGTTCAATTTCTGTCACCTTCTAGAAAGTGGCTAATACTTAGTATCTAATTATGAAATCCAGAATAATTATTATTTTTTCCTTCAGGAATCCAGGGCTCAGCTGAGCTGCCCATCCAAAATTATATCAGTTTTGGAAAATTCATATTTAACTATTTGAAATGATCAAAAGGAATAATGTTAAAAATGTTGATGCCCATGCATAAGTTAGGAAGTCACATTCTGGAGATAACATGCTGAAAAAGACAGGCTCGAGGCTGGCAAAAGAGTGAGAGATGGCTGTCTCCACTTATTTATTCAATCTAAACAGTGAAAATATTTAAAAGGAATTTGAAAGAAAACATGTGTTTTTAAAGTTGGCGGAAGATACATCAATGAAGTGTGTTATGATGATGATATTAATTGGGGAGCTAAAATAGCAAGGATCTAAGAGCTATAGTAATAAAAGTCAAGGACCACAATGAAAAAAAATGGAACTAAAATTACAAAGTTCAGATAATAATGAGCCTTGTAATTGATAGTGGAAAGACATAATTGATAAATATCATAGCTTCTGCCTTTTAAGATCAACCATCAACAGTAAAGGAACAAGTAGTCAAGAAATATACCAGTACCTAGCACTTGACAGAGCAGCCATGAAGATCTTGGAAAACATAATCAGATGTTCTAATGTGTGTATGTTTAACAAAGATGAGAACAGTGCAAGCATCTATTTTCCCTACAACACTGGGTAGAAGTGAAAATTTGACTTTTAAGAAGCAGGATAGAAAAAGCATTGATGCTTTTGATCTTTAGTTATAGAAAAGACTACTGAGAAAACATTACAGGCAAGAAAACAAACAAAAGGATCCAGAATTCACACTTGAGGTATGAATAACTAGGCTCAAATTGCCCTACTCAAGAGAAGGCTGTGAGGCTGGGAAAGGTGGAAGAAAAGAGAAGAGGACAACCAGAAACAACCTGGATAGACTTAACATTGGTAATGGGGATGCCTCTGAATTGCTCAAGGGCCAAGTTAGAGACAGGTTATCTTACAAATATCTATATATGATTAAGAGTCCACATTGATTTGATGGTACAAAATTAATCATTGCAATTAGAAAAAGGAGATTCATTCCTAAGCTTAAAGGAAGTGTGGAATAGTGATTTTGGTAAAACTATAAAGGAGCCAAAATGGCAGACAATATGGAAACTAAGTGGATTTACTTCTAATTCAAGGTAGGAGCCTCAGTGAAAGATTACACTTTGCTGGAATTTTACCTTGGTTAGATTACTATACATGTGTCATATTTATTCTTCCAAATGCTGTGGAAGATGTTTACAAAAGGAGTTTTTCATTTATGGTAGTCATGAGAAAATCATACTCTTCCACTTAAAATCTTTAGCATCTTCATTATCTTCAAATATCTTCATTACTAAAAATGAATGTACTGCACTTATTTGATTGAAAGTAAATTAATTGTTTAATTATTATTATTAATTATTAATTAAGTAACTTATTGTTTACTTAAGTATAACAGCTAAAATAATAATAGGTGAACAACAGAAAACCTTACACAAGCTAACAAATGGGATATGAGTCATTAAGCCTTCTTCGAGTGCCATGCTAGAGAAGATTACAGATAAAGTCAGAAAACTGAAAGGAACCAAAATTTTGCCCATTTGGGCAGATTCCAGGCATTATCTTAAAACATCTACTTATCAGTAAGGCTTTTTATATATTGCAAACGTGAAGAGTTTTATTAATTATTTTTCTCTACTTGAAATATTTTGCAAAAACTTTTTTTCCTCAATGCATTATGGATTTGTTATTCATTATATTCCAAAATACTATCCATAATATTACCTCTATAGTAAGATTATGGTAATATAATTTTGGAAGTCTGAAAGCAGTTTCCCCTTCCTCCACCATCAAGGTTATTCTTACAATCCATTAAATCAATGTACAGTTTTGGGCATCTAAACATCTGCATGAAATTGGAAAATCCTCAGTTTAGGTCACTAATTTCTACATTGATTCAACTTGGATATGCTAATAATTCAGAGGGCTAGAGGCAGGTTCTAAATTTAGCTGCAACAAGATTTGTTACTTCAAAGCCAAACAAACCAAGGTCAAAAATATAACTCATAAATATATTAAATTACATAAAAGCACATATGGTAACACATTATTTCTTACCTGTAACCTGTGCTATTTCTCCCCACTACCAAGTGTTTTGGCTGACTGCCACATACATAAATGTTGAAGTCGTTCTCTGGCACCAAATCCACATCATGGAAAATGAAACAACCCCAGTTCTCTTCTTTCAGTGCTTCCAGGTATCCCACATTTAGAAGTTTTGCTCTGTTAAACTTGGCATTGCCAGCCTATAAACAATAAATATACACCAGTTTATTCTATCCACATCAAGCACTCTCACAATGTCCTTCAAAAGTCAATGCAATCAACACCCTGGCAAGGGTATAAAACCAAGACCTCTTATTTCTTCTGATTGCCTCAAACAAGAGCCAAGGCAGCTGGGCCTACTTCTATTTGACTCTTCCTCTCAAGTGTGCCAGAATATGTCCTTCAATCTGAGGTTGCAATGATTTAGTCAGATTGATCCTGATCCTGTTGCTCTTTTGTAAAGCCTTGAAGACATCACCAGGCATGAGGGTTGGAACATGTAGCATAGTCCATGGCGTGGCTATGTAAATGGGGGGTTGTGGTTTTATATTGGTGACCAATTATACAGTATTATTATTTTTTTGGCTTTCAACTGCAGTTAGCTGCTGACAATCATCATGAAGAGATGGTGACCATATATTTCAAGGGTATCAAATTCAAGGCGCAGGGGCCAGATCTGGCCCGGCCCACATGCGGCCCTTCCGAGCTCTGTTTTCACTGGCAGAGGGTTGCACAAGGCTGTCGCAGCTGAAAACAGTGCTCGGGAGCCCATTTTTGCCGGCAGAGTGCTTGAACCACCATAGGGCCTCCCGACACGAGTGACATCGAGCTGGCCACGCCAATCCTGGCCACGCTCACCGAGGTCAAACACAACCCTGATGCACACCACATATGGTGATGAGAAATCAGATGTTCTAACTCTGGATTTTACTTTAAAGCATTTTTGAAACTGAACTAACAGCTCTTTATTAATGAGAGATAACAGCCTCCAACAGCAAAACATTAGCCATAAATACATTAATGAATAAATGTACAGCTTTATTGCTTCTTGGGCTGCAATGCCTTTGCTTTCATAGAATTAAAGACTGAGAACTTTTATTCGAGAAGAAAAAAGTCTCTGTCTTTAAAAAAAAGTGAGCACAAGAATTGATAGCTATAGCAAAAAAGAAGTCAGATACCAAACCATGAGCAGGATGCGAACGGGCAATGAAGATAATATATATTTCAGGACCTGCAGTTAGAAAACAATAATACTCTACCAATGGTGCATAAACTTAATTTGCCACCTACTCTGTTTAATGTGTTCAATTTGCTTTAAGCTCTCAAAGCAAAAGACAAAATAAACTTAATACGGACACATACAAAGACATTTCAGGACTGGTAACACTCTGGGTTGGTTTTGTAAATAGAGCTATAGAAATAATATTTTGACTTCCCAGAACCAATATATTACTAGTTAACTAAAAAAAAATTACAGTTAAAAACAATAAGCAAAGGGCACCCAAAAATATCTCAGGGCATTAGTAGTACTCAGTTCTTGATTGAACAAACAGGGTCAGACCTAGTTAGTATTGGATGGGAGATCACCAGAAAATAACCTCAGGTTAGTCTGGAAAGTCAAATAATAAAAAATTAAATTACATTTTAAAAATCCATCACCAAAGAACGCAAACCATTTCCATACTATTGCCAAACAAACTGCCTGGACATGTCACCAGAAGTTACTTGATTTGAGGGAGACGTTTGCTTTTCTCACTCTATATGGACTCACCTGGTGGATGACATAAAGGCCATAATCCAGCTGCTGTCTCTGCAAGAATGGATGAAGATTCTCCAACAGGTACAGCAGATGCTTCTCTCGATTGCGGTGTGGAATCAATATAGCCACCCGTTGCTGAGCTGTGCAATCTTTTGGCCTGTGGCGCCCTTTGGCTACCGAAGGATTCTCTTTTTGCAGCTCTTCCAGAGTGAGAGAAGCTCTGAAAGTCAGCTTGCTGGGGCCTCCTATAGGAAAAGGCAAGTCTGGTGTTCACAATTCTCACTACAATAAACTTCAGAGCCCCTGACTGGGGATGATAGAACCACAGACTGTAAGGGGTGGGGAAGGGCTGGAGATCTTTTACTCTGATACTTGGCCGAATATTACTATATGACAACTGGCTATCGAGCCTCTGTCTAAACTCCTCCTGTGAAGGAAAGGTCGTTTGTTGCACTGTCTATCAGCTCCTGTGGTTATAGAATCATAAAAAGGATAAGGAAGAGGTCTGCAGTTCCCAGTTTTTTGAAATTCAGCTCCATTACAGTAAATGCAGGGATGGGATGCTACTGGTTCTGCTCGGCACTATAGAACCGGTAGCTCTGAAGAGCAGCAGACATCAAACTGGTTCTGTGTTTGCTGCTGTTTGGCCCGCCTGCCCAACCCGGCTCTAACCTGAACTTTATTTCCTGCTTTTTCAGCCTCAGTTGCTTTGCGCAGCACAGCTGAGGTTGAAAAAGCAGGAAAAAAGACGTTTTCAAACGCTGTGCACCTGTGTGCAGCGCTTATCAGCTGTCTGGGAGGCACAGCTATCATTGTATTACACGCATGCACAGTGTAAACATAAGCACCGAACTGGTAGTAACACTGGTTGAATCCCACCCCTGAGTAAATGCCATATAAACAATTGGCAATTGGTAAGCTACCCACAATTTTGCTGGGGACAGAATGGGGTAGGTAATGATTGGCTTTACATTTTTGCCAGAACTTGACTTCTTGGGTGCACAGTTTGTTAAGTAAATCATAGCACCCTGGCTAATGGGTAGTGCTAAAAATATAAAACATGGTTTGCAAACCATAAATACTGAATTTACTGTAACACATGTCATTGTTTAAGTTGACCAATTGCACTAAACTTCAATCTTCTTTGTGCAATATCTTGCCCACTGCAGTCTTTTAAGAGTGAATGTCCTGCAATGGTTAAGGTGCCCAACTTAGATCAGGCAGATGGGGTTTCGTCTTCTCATTTGACCATAAAGCACATTGACTTTAAGCCATTTCCACTCACTGAACTCACAGGGTTGTTTTTGAGAGGATAAATTATGAAAGATTTATGCACCGGGTTTTAGGGTCTTGGAATAAAGGTAAGCTATAAATGGAAACTAACCACAGGCTCCCCAGTCAAGCAGAAGATGGACCACGGAGGCTTTTGCTCAGATTACAGAGTGTGTGTCAATTAAAACTCCAGTTGGCCAACAATATTCTGGCAATAGTAACTCATACCATGATCATCATTTTGCTCGGCTGCTGCAACAGTTTATGTGAGTCAAACAGCAAAAAATATAGCAGCCAGACTACTGAAAGAATGAGCAACACACATGTAACAGGCTAATGGTGATACTGCCACATACTTTGGTAAATGATTCCTGCAGGGCATTTGGCCCTGTTCCTTTTTGCATTTCACTAGCTGTTTAAATCTGGATTTTCCAATGGCTATGGATGCCATTCACATGCATTTTTATGATTGAATTGTACTGTTTTTATTGTTGCTGTATTTATGTCAATATGCTTTGTGGTTCATTGCCCTGAATCTTTCAGGATTGAGAAAGGCTACAAACATTGCTAAATAAATAAATAACTACAATATGATGTCCCACCCTATGTTCTTGGGGCTTTTGCTTCTTAATTCCTACTATTATACTTAAAATAGGGCATACATTTAATTCCACACTAGCATTTTATGATTCAAATCCAAAAGAAAGAACTGCAAAAGCAACAGAATATGTGATGTTTACAATTTTTCATTAAAGCTGTATCCATACATTGCTAAATTAGAATAGTAGTTGCTTTTTGATGGGTGAATCCCATCAATGGATTTTATTATTTGATATTATGTGGGATGTCCATTTGGAAGCTAATACATTGAAATAAATAATTTTTAAAAATATTTTTAGATTATGGAGGAAATATTGGAATTTCCTGACATTTTACAGGAACTAATACAAATATTTAAAAAAATCTTATTATCTTGGGTCACATTAATGATGAAATTTAAGATCCAACAATAGCAGTTTTGCTATATGAGTATTTAAATAATCCTTAAAAACAGACCTGGGTGTTTTTCAATCCATCGGCAGACCCAGTCTAACTAGTGGTGTCATTGGCTTTGGGGACATGACATCGACATTTGGGCGGGGGAAGGCATCAGTATGGTAGCAGGGAAAGTGGCAGTGGGGGGGGGGGGTAGTGGTGGCCCTCCACAAAACTCCCAGTTTTTTATGTGACCCCCTTCAGAAAATTAATTGCCCACCTCTGCTTAAGAGACTTTCTATCAGACACAGGAATATATTACCAGAAGACAGAAGATGACTAATCTGTTCAAAAGAACAATTTTGGGATTTAGCATTTTCATCATAAAGACTAAACCTTGGGGGGAATTAGTTCAAGGCCTTAACTTCCCCCTTTTTCCCCCCAGAAAGAATAAAATGTGAATTGACTTACGTAGATAAGGAGACAGAGAAGGACAGGGGGGTATTGCTGTGGGTAGTTTCTCGATAAGGATGGCCTTTGAATTCTCCTTTTGTTCCTCTTTAATAGTGGTTGGCTTCCTGAAACTTTCAACCATGCCTTTTTCTGCTGGAGTTTCATGTAAAATATCCAGCCGGTAAGTAGAGGTAGCCCAGCCTATCAATAAGATGCAGAGGGTAATGAGCATCAATAGCTTGAGTTTGTAGGAGAAATGAAAGCTGGCAGGCCAAAAGCCCATGGCCCTTCATAGATTAGAAGCTTCTCTTTGGATACTTTTCTTGATGGAGTCCTGCTACAATGCAGGAAAGCAGGAAAATCAAATTAAAGAAAGATGTTGTATGATTTGCATTGTGTCACATTTCTTCTGGCTTTTGAACACATAAGATTCTAACCAAATAAGCAGTGGAAGTAAACTTCAAATGGAACGACCTGTACAGAATGAGACAGAAATTAAAAAGAAAGGTTATAATGCAAAAAGCTTTGGGGTCCGCCACACACAAAATTAAAAGCAGAAATGGGTGCAAAATGTAATAACCTCTTCTGCAAAACAGACACATGTCAGAATAATGTTCCTTCTTATTCTAAATTTTCTTGGTTCATAGGTACAGTAGCATTCCTGAATCACTCATAAAAAGTTACAATTTACAAGATGGAAAAAAAGAAAAGTATGTAGACTTCATGCATCAATTTATCCTAAAAAAATAGTAATACATTTACCATAAAACATTGAATAAAACTAATTGTTTTTATTGTGTATGTGTTTAATTCTAACATTTTGTCTCTTATATTTATTGGCTCTATGTTTTGTCAATAACTCCTTGTTTTTGCAATTTGAACCTTTATGCTACAATTGCTCCTAAAAAGCAGAAAATCCTGATGGTTTGCAAACTTTATATTTTCTTTTACATTTTTCAAAGGACCAACTTTCTGAGATGTAGTCTGAATGATCTGAACAATTCTATATTTTATTACTCTTTTGTCACTGAAAGGTAAAATGCATGTGACCAGGGGCGGGCTTCAAATTTCTTAACAACCGGTTCTGTGGCTGTGGCCTAATTTGTGGGTGTGGCTTAGTGGTCATGTGACTGGCTGGGCATGGCTTGTATGTAAATATTATTTTTATGTAAATATTGAATTTTTTATTAAAAAAGAGCAACTTTTACCGAAAATCAAGCAAAGCAGGCAGGCAGATTGAGTTGCTCACAGAATCACAGATTCACTTAGAGATCTATGATTTTGCAATCTGCTACCTGAGTCTGCATTGAAAAATAGAAGCTTCAGTCCTAGAAGGTTCAGCTCTACTTTTAGATTAGCTAGAAAGCAAGAAATCCAACTATTTCCTGCTTTCTAGCTAATCTAAATCTCCTGGCACAGCAGAACAGCTGATGTCGGGGGGGGAGGGGAGAAAAATAGCAACTTACCAAAGGCAGGCAAGTTTGATGGCGCTCATGCCAGGTAAGGAGTGAGTGGGGAGGGGAGGGGCCAGCCAGTAGCGTGATTTGCCGATTCTCCGAACTGGGAAGAATCATAACAACTGGTTCTATAGAACCAGTCTGACCAGGTAGAATCCCACCCCCGCATGTGACTATCCAAAAAGGGATTCTATCTTCTCCTTTCCTTTTTTAAATAAAATCAATAATGAAGTAGCACTATAAAATTTCTTTTCATTTTTTTAAAAAATGTATAAGGAAACAACACAGCACACCTAAATCCCATGTCTCTGTCACACCTGTATTAGCAAAAAGACTATCAGGTGAGATGTTTCCTCGAAAGCAAGTAATACACTGAAAATTACTATTCCCTACAGCAGGAAGTTCTTGAAGATAAGCAACAGAATTAAGGACTCTCCAACCATCCACTATAGCAGGATATGCATCTGGAATATGCAGACCCAGAGGACTTCTGCAAAAATTAGTATTGAGTTCTCTTAACTTTCCCCCTATGGATTTAGCCCTGTTGTTACATATTCAGAGTCTGATTTCAACTTAAAAATCTTGCAATGTTCCTATATTTTACAATAAAATGGTCTGTGAACTGCATGATTAGAAAAGTCAGATTTGTAAGCAATACAAACTATACTGTTATAAAAAAATATCAATAGGAAACAGACAGCAACACAAACAAAAATTCTTACTTTAAGATGAATAGATATAAAAGATATAATAGCAGTAATACACTTACATTAATAAGCCATTGCAATGGGGTCCAATGACATATAGCAGGTCCTGCAAGGACTGCCATAAATCAAAGGGCCCCAAGCTGAACTTCAACTCTATCCTTTATACTTTTCTTCTAACCACATACACGCTTCACAACTTCACTGTCACTTTCCTTAAAGACTTGTGTACATTACTTTCAATTCCTCATTTCCAACGGTTTCATTCTTCCTGTTTTAAACTTTTCCATCCAAGTACTTTGCAAAAATATGTTTTCACAGTTAGCAACGGCTCAGCAGGATTACAAATAGTTCTGGTATATTTTGAAACCATCCTAGCTGAAAACTTTGGTTCATGTCTCTTTCTACTGGGGCCTGCTATCATCCATAGGACTTATTGAATCTAATAGATCAATAAGCTATATCCTTGATTCTCACAATACCTTCAGCTGAAAACAGGTATTTTAACTGGTATACAAAGCAGAGATAGTTTCCAAATATTATTTACTGGGCTCCTGTTCAAAAACTCTGGTTTTTAATTTCAAGCACCTTGGTTTTTGGCCAACTCTTCAAATTACTGCCACTTCTATCATCATAGCCGCACCGCTATATTCTGCCAAACTGAAGCAAAAGATCTGTGAAACAAAGCTTCAAAGCTTTCATTGTATTTCCTCAAAAGCAATGTTTAAGCTTTAAAACAGCAGGTACCATCATTGCTTTCTACATATAAAAGTGAGGTCTGATTGATACAATGTGATGCAGTACACATTAATCAGATTCCTGTTTTAATGTATATTTAAAAATAAAGCTGCATTAACCCATTCTAGATTTCCAAGATCTAAAAATTGGTGTAGATTTGCAATACAGGCAATCCTCACTTAATAACCCTTTGTTTAGGGACCATTCAAAGCTATGACTGTGCAGAACAAACCGTAGTTCAGGAAGGTCATGTGTGGTCAACAGTTGCCTAATATAGGACCAGTTGGGCACTTCATCAGCAGGAAGCGGAAAAAGATAGCAGAGGTCAGCTAAGGGGAAACAGGGAGTGATAAGGGCAGTGCGAGTGCAGGGCAGTGTCCAAGGTGTCCAAAAAGGCAAAGAGATGGCAGGAGGTTGTGGGTGAGGGGAGTTGAAGTAGAGGCAATAAGTAGAGTGTAGGAGAAGTGTGAAGTTCTGGCCTCATGACCACAACCAGGATTAGAAAACTGTTGTCATTAAGTGGTACAGTCATATGGTTTCTCATAATAACTATTTAGCAATTGAAAATCCGGTTCAATTGGGGTTATTAAAGATGGGCTACCTGTGTGGACATTATCCCAGGATGATCAAGTAACATAACTTTTGCTTCTTTTATCAGTTAGTGACTCTTGCAGGTATTGCTCCATCAAGTACCAACAAGATAGTCAGAGAAACGCAATACTGAAAGGGCAGAAATGGGCTTCTTAAAGCCACATACAAAAAGTGAAAGGCTTGCAACTGCCAATTTCACAATTCAGTCTTGGGAACAAGAAGGTATGAAAAAGGTGCAAAGCCAGACTAAAGGCACACATACTAACTGTAACTTGAATGACAAATAGATAGGAAAACTGTACAGCCTTGAGGAACGCAGGATTTCTTCTTAATAGCAGGTAAGTAGGAAAAAAAGAAGGTACTTCAGAATTACCACATGTGCAACTGAAAAATATGGGAAAGCACAAAACTTAATTAATTACATTGACACATAGCTTCTATTGAGGTCAGAATTGCTGAGTTTTCAGGGTTTCCGCTCAGGTTTGTTTCTCAAATACTCATCAATTGTCAAAAGCTGTTGAATATGCAGTAACACAAGTTCTAGTGACTGTTTGGGTAAACCAGTTTTTTTCCCAACTTACTGGCCTTTACATTTGTTGGGTTTCACTTCCTGCATTACGAATCAGGATGGTCAAGGCAATGTTACTAAAAAAAAAAAGTGGGGGAAAGCTTTATTATACAGTTTGCATAATAAATATCTCTCTAAGGTTGACAGGTAATTAAATGAATGCGCATTTTTTCCAGGGAAATGTAAAATGTGCAAAGTTTAAGATATAAGAACCTTAGATTTCATGGGAGAACAGGGAAAAAACAGTACATCAGCTTTGAACATACTGGCTATAATGAAAATCTAAATAATCATTAATTTATGTTAAAGTTATTTAATTGTTCATGATAATTAATTGTTCTTTCATTTCCCTGTGATTATCTTCCCGATTATGTGCAATGTGTAACTTTGACTATAAATAACATAAATATAACTTAGGGAAATGAAATTAATTCATTTCACAATCAAGTTAAATAAGCCTTAGAGTGAGAAAGATGCACAGTACTGCTGGATCAGCGTTAAGAGAAATAAATTTTGCAGTGCAAGTAATTAAGAAATTTCTCAGCATTCTGACCATAATGTATGCGTATGTGGGCACACGCACACGCTGAAAAACATAACAGAAAAAAGTGAGGATCTCTATCAGCTTGATAACATAAGCTTGCCATTTGCTTCCCTGACACTTAATGGCATGCTTTAGCATTTAAAAGTCAGTAAATAATGGGTTTGTTTTTTTTTAAAGCAGGAGAGCTCGGGAGACATAAGCTAATACAAGATAAACTGGAAGAATTATTTTTTAGAGTAGATATTCTCTGAAGTAGCCATTTATTTCTCAATATTCAGATCATCATCTTGACTGCTTCTGCCAAGATCATCTCTGTCTCCTGAAACCTATCACAGGACATCTGAAAAAAATCAGAAAAATCTGACAAAGTTTATTAATATAGGAAATCTAGACATAAGACATAAGACATAAGAATTTATTTGTCATTACACTCGCAAGCGGGTGCAACGAAATGAGGTGCTCTTCCACAAAGTAAAAACTGGACAAACACCACTAAAAAGAAAAAAATTAAACTAAACACAACCAACCATACAATCATCTCTATGCAATTTAAAAATCTACTTGTCAGAAAAGGTACAACCAGATTCCTGGGGTGGGTTTTGTTTTTTTTGCCATCATCAACTAATATAATTCTCCTTCTAGAAGAAAGCATAGTTAGTATTAGGAGTGGCACTGAAAGTTGTTTCAATTGATTATCAAAGACACTGGAGCAGCAAAGGCTGCACAGTATATTCACTACGTATCAAGTCATAGTACAACTGTAATATGAACCACCAGTTGAAAATTATGGAGACTGAAGACTGAATCTTTGAGCAGAGAAGGTTACTTTATACTACAAGCAAAAAGGAACAGAGAGTTGGTATGTTTAGAAAGAGATTAGCTGAAAATGTCCAAAAAGCTAGCCTGGGGCTGAAAAACATAAGAGTCCTAGAAAATTCAAGCAAGCATCCATTCACCTTGCTCCAATCTAAATTCAGATCAAGATTGTAACTTGCTTTCATTATCTTCTTGTTTCAGCCAAGAGGAAGGAAAGAACTTACCCTGGTCTTTCCACTAATTGTTCCTTCTCTTTTTATGAAGTTTTTTCCCCTTAATAGCAGTTAAAATAACTTTGGGCCAGGGAAGTTTTAAATCAAAAAATCTCCCACCAGAAAGGATTGTCTGTTGAGTCTCACAGGTTCAGAACTAGGTTTGTTTAAAAATGCAGGAATCCCTAAATAAAAAAAGAAAGCAATAGTTTTGTCTTCTGTCTAGCTTTTGTATTCTGTTAGTGTTTGTTAGGATGTAAGTTTCTTTGTCTCCTAGTATTTATTTTGCTTTTGTAAATATTGTGCTCTGTCTATAATAACTGTGGTTTGGCCGTTGTGGGTAGAATCATGATGGTCTGGTTCCTTTTTAGGTTTCTGAAACTCTGAATGATTTTGGTTATCCTGGGATATATTTCTGAGAAGATAGGAATATCAAGTTGGTTCACCCAGGGGTGAAATTCAACCACCTCGGCCCACCTCGGGAGAGGTGGTAGGGATGATTTGAATTGGTTAAAAATAATCCCTGGTTGCTCCTGGTTGCAATTACTATACCAAGCCACGCCCACAGAGCCGGTAGGGAAAAAATTTGAATTTCACCCCTGGGCAAGGGGATGGTGGGCTAGACAGATATGCCCTCTTTGAATTCAAGGGTGACAGCATTCTGCCCGCATCTTCATTGTTCTTACCTTTCCTTTCCCTATTTCTCATAGCCACCCCTGTGCCACTACCTGTTAGATTGGCGGCGCCAGGAATGTAGACAAACCCTTTTAAACAGTTAACAGTGTTTATTTAACACAAACGGGTTACCCACGACAGCCATAAGTTAACAAGTATGCGCGTGGTGGCGGGCAACAGCTGACGCCTTCTGACAGCCCCCTTTTATAATGCAGCTGTCAGACCAGCCAGCCAATGAACAACAGCCCCAGCTCCCGCCTAAAATGCGGACGGAGGAGAGAGCCACATTGGAACATAACATTACCAGTTATACCATTATCTTTTTTTCTACTTGCCCTATCTCAAAACAATGTTGTGTGGAACATGCATATTTTAGTTCTGCATATTTTATTCACATTTCAAGACATGCATGCACATTTTAGGACCAAACTAGAAAGTTTCCATCTAGATATGGATCATCCAAAATGGTCTCTCTCAGTCATGGAACAGTTAATGCAAAAAACCATTTGTTTAGTAACTGTTTAACGCTACATAGGCACTGAAAAAAGTGATTTATATGACATATTTGAATTCAAGGGCTTATGGGTTTTTTTTTTCATACTTACAACCATTGCAGCATCCCCATGGTCACATGATCAAAGTTTGGACACTTGGCAACTGACATGTATTTCTGATGGTTGCAGTTTCCCAGGGTCATCTGATTACCTTTTGTGACCTTCTGACAAGCAAAATCAACGGGGAAGTCAGATTCACTTAACAATCCTGTTACTTTCTTACCACCTGCAGTGATTCACTTAACTGTGGCAAAAAAGATTGTAAAATAGGGCAATATTCACTTAACAACTGTCTGGCTTAGCAAAGTGTGGGCTCAATTAGGGTTGTATGTCAAGGGCTATCTATAAAAGGGAACAGACAGAACTCCCAACTCCTCCTAAATGTGAAGTGTGCCTAGAGCAATAATTGGTAAGACTTCATAGATAAATACAGTAGTCATTTTAAACTAAAGTAAGTTTAAGGTAAAAGCTTAAGGAGCAAGCTTGTTCTGTTAATATTAAACAGGTTAGAACATTATTACAGGCCCTATTAAGCATAGCTGTCTGAAAAGGTAAAGCAACTTCACTGGGTCAAGCTTAATCACATTTTAAATATGTCAGAGAAGCGAGCACAGTTGTACTAAAAATAAAGCAGAAATAGCTGAAAATACAGAGAAATCCCATGTGGACAGAAAGGATCCTTTATGGCAAAATTTACATATTAAACATACTTCAACTATATCTTTAAAAAATAAAGATGGTAAAAATGTTCAGAGTGCTTTTTTTTTTAAAAAAAGAAATGATGTTCTCAAAACAGCACATAAAATTAAACAAAACAATCTGTGCCTCAAACTGATCACATTATCTGATCACATTATCTGTCCTGAAATTGAAGGGTAAAAACTGCAAGTGAATAAAACAGGAGCTGGATTTTCATCCCATCTTGCTATTTGTACAATAAACCAATTAAATTTTAGTTAGCTAGAAAACATATACATATCTCTATCTGGGCGAAATTTACCTGAGCAGTTGAAGTAATCATAGCTATTTGTATCATAGCTATTTGTATAGACTTTTCCCTATCTTCCAAATCTTCCTAGATTTATTTGACACTTTTCCATTTGGAAAGTATGATCAGATTGTGACACAGATTTAGAAAATACAACCCAAGATTCTTCCTGTTATAAGGTTTTGTTGACAGAGAAATTAAGAGTCGGATAGATTCTTATTTAATTTGATTTGTGCATAAATATCGCCATTCAGAAATCAAATTTCATTAGATTGCTAATATCTGAAAGATTACTTCCTTTTCAGTAATTTCAACTAGCAGACTGCAACTTTTTCAAACCAAGAGTCCTTTCCAAAAAGAACAGCAGGCCAGAAGTAAGAGCCAATGAAAAGTAAAAATAAATGCTTCTTTGTTGAATTTAAACATGTTTTTAAAATTAAACTCAATGTATTTAATATGACTTATTCTATATTTATTTCTTAATTTCTCCCTTTGGTCATCCTGAAAATTAATTCGGCTAGAACTCAGCACTTCCGCAGGATTTGGACTCCAGCTTAAGATATGTAATCGCACCAGCTGTCCTCTCTTTCTTAAGAGCGTCATTTTTGCATACTTCCTTTGTATATTATATATGATAATCTCCCGTAATGTTATTTGTAGCAGGTAAGATAGCTGCATATGGCTGGCATGGCTTTATATTTATTTATTTTATTTGTTGCCTTTAAGTTAGATTTGACTTCTTGGCAAGGATTTTTCTTCAGCAGTTTGCCATAGTTTCCTTCCGAGAGAAAATGGCTCCCAAAGATCACCCAGCTGGCTTCGTGCCTAAGACCTGTTTCAGAAAAATCCTGGTCTTAAGCACGAAGCCAGTTGGGTGATCTTTGGGAGCCGTTTTCTCTCAGAAGGAAACTATGGAAAAGTGCTTAAGAAAAATCCTTGCCAAGAAGTCAAATCTAACTTAAAGAACTCACAGTCTCTTAGTTTCTAGCTTCATGCCTTAACCACTACACAAACTGGCTGACTTGGCATGTAATGTACAGAATAAAAGCAAAATGTTTTACACAAACATCTCAAAAGAATTTTGCCTTGCAATTTTGAACAAGACGACTATAATTGGAGAAGCAACAAAGCCAAATTTTTATTTGGCTTGAAATAAGAGTTTGCACTGGACCATTTGATGACTCAAGCTCTGTAAAGGACCTTGGAATACTCACCTCTAATGATCTAAGTGCTAGAGCCCACTGCAACTACATAGCCAAAAAGGCATTAAGAGTTGTTAACCTAATCCTCACGTAGCTTTTTCTCTGGTAATATCACACTAACCAGAGCATACAAAACATTTGCTAGACCAATACCGAATACAGTTCATCAGTCTGGAACCCTCATTACGTATCTGATATTAGCACAATTGAGAAAGTCCAGAAATATTTCACAAGAAGAGTTCTCCACTCTTCTACTCGTTATAGAATACCTTATACCACCAGACTTGAAATTCTTGAACTAGAAAACCTTGAATTACGCCGTCTTCGGTCTGACTTAAGCATGGTATATAAAATCATACATTGCAATGTCCTACCCGTCAATGAATACTTCAGCTTCAACCATAACAACACAAGAGCACACAATAGATACAAACTCAAAGTAAACCGCACCAAACTTGATTGCAGGAAATACGACTTCAGCAATAGAGTGGTCAATGTCTGGAATACTCTACCCGACTCTGTAGTCTCTTCCCCAAACCCCAAAAACTTTAACCTTAGACTGTCTACTATTGACCTCACCCCTTTCCTAAGAGGTCTGTAGGGCGTGCATAAGCGCACCAACGTGCCTACCGTCCCTGTCCTATTGTTTCTCTTATTCTTTTATTTTTCTTATATGTACCCATTTCATGTATTCACAACTATGTATACACTTATACTTACTATCTTGTAAACAATTGGCAAATCAAATAAATAAATAAATAAATAAATTTTATATTCAACATATTAAGCCATTTTTACTCCAGAGTGTCAGTTGAAGCGCAGCACACAGTGCGAAGATGATGAAACCTGAATTTCTATCAAGTGAATGTTTCTGTTTTATATGCTACATGAACACAGCATTAAAATAAAACTTCTAAGGTATCTTGGCCATTAGATGGTCACCAATACTGCAATTATAAACTGTTTCTGGGATTAAGACCCATCATATACTAGCTAAAGTCCCTTCATTTCATATGGCCCCTTGCAACCTCCAGTATAGTTGTCACTTGTTCTGATCATGTTTCTAATATAGACTTAAGGGCTCCACATACAACTCTGGCAGATGAACCCAACAAAACAGAAATGCTAATAAAAAAAAAATGCAAGTATGTCTTGTTACCCAAGCCTGGCTCACTTAATCTTCCACAACAGGCTCTTGCTAATGATTCTAGAGCTCTATTGCAGAGCAGCTCAGTAAAATTTAAATAATTTGCAAATGACAGTTGTAAAAAATCTGGATGATCACTTGTTGGCAGAAAAAAGTTGGGGGTTGCATCTAACTGTTATTTAACAGTTATTTCCATAATCCAGATCTCGTAGTTCTATAAATACAATTATTAAATGTAACTTTTTTTACCATGAACTTTCTGAAATATCAACTTGGGTTTATGCTTAATCCTATTGTAATTGTACTTAATATAATAAACACCTATCTATACTTTTTTTAACTGAAATATTTTGTAAATATCAAAAATGAAGTGAATAAAAACATCCAGATAGAAACAAGACAACTATTAATTCTAGTCCTACCTTGGCCCAACTCAGTAGGTGACTTTAGCCCATTTTCTCTCAACTCTAGAAAGAAGGTATTAACAAACCACTTCTGAAAATGTTGTCAAGAAAACTGCATGGATTTTCTAGGCTCTCACCTGAAATAGAGACCAACTTAATGATAACCTCCACCCCCTTAAAAAAAGAGATAACTTTATATCTTAAAGATAACTTTATATCTTAAAATATCCAGCCTGGCTTATACATTTAAATAAAATTTTCCTATGATTCTAACATGTGTTTAGGTACATTTAATTGCAGAAAGAAAAAACCCAATATTATTAAAAAACCAAACAACAGAGGCCAAATTCACATATAATTGTACATCAGCAGAATCTTACTATGATGCTCCCTTTTCTGCTAGGACCATACATCAAAATTATTTACCAATCCTGGCTTATTAACAGGAGCAGCAAACTAAAATGATTTCGGAGAGCACATTCATTAACTTGTCACATTGAAGGAAAGAGTCAAACAGGATCAATTGAGCTATAAATGTTTCAACAGATGTGATTACTCATCATTTACTGAACTAGTAAACTAGTATTCAAAACAGAAATGCATATTATCAGTAATCATATATGAAAAGCCTGTCGAAATCGAAGAGATTCATGCACATTTTCCCTAGTGTGTGTCTGTGTGGTGTGTACATATATTCCCAAAATGTATATATTTAAAAACCACTTTACTTACACAGACTCCCAAGAATAAAACCAAACAGAATCAAGCATTTAACAAAGTCACCTGGGGTGATATTTTCTTTTAAAAAGAAAAGTATCTCTCACTTCAATCCCAAATGCCTTGTGTCATAGAAAGTTCATCTTTTTCTTTGAGATATTTCACCTCTGCAAAACTCCAGAAACATGCATTTTAAAAAAAATTAAAAAAAACTTTTTTCTTAAAATTTATTATCTAAGTTTATAAACTCATGTATTTATGATGAGAGAAAGTAGATGATTTTGTTTTGTGCAATATTAAAAGGATAACCCCTTACCCCCCTTTTGTTTTATTGGGAACAAGTGTGATGCCCATTACAAAACTAAATATCTGACAACATATTCTCCTCTTAAATTGGGCATTTAAAAATTGGCACTTAGTTATCCGGTAATAACTCACAGAATGAGTTACTGAAATGTAATGAAGGTGGGGGGATATCTGCTCCTTTTCATTTCATGTGCTTTGTCTGGCACTGCTCACACATCTTATCTGAAACAACAAAGCTTTATACAGGTGAAACTTTAAAAATTAGAATATCGTGCAAAAGTTCATTTATTTCAGTAATGCAACTTAAAAGGTGAAACTAGTATATGAGATAGACTCATTACATGCAAAGCAAGATAGTTCAAGCTGTGATTTGTCATAATTGTGATGATTATGGCTCACAGCTCATGAAAACTCCAAATCCACAATCTCAGGAAATTAGAATATTACATGCAATCAATAAAACAAGGATTGTACATAGAACAATATCGGACCTCTGAAACGTATAAGCATGCATATGTACTAAGTACTTGGTTTGGGCCTCTTTTGCAACAATTACTGCCTCAATGTGGTGTGGCATGGAAGCTATCAGCCTGTGGCACTGCTGAGGTGTTATGGAAGACCAGGATGCTTCAATAGCGGCCTTCAGCTCTTCTGCATTATTCGGTCTCATGTCTCTCTTGGCAATGCGAGAAAAGAATCTATGGCGGTCCCCAACCTTTTGTACCAGGACCAGCAAGCAGAAACACTTTTTCAAGGCGGGGGGAGACCCATCCCAAACGTCCCTAACACAACCCGACGCGCTCTAGTTGTTCCCAGCGCACAAAACACGAGTTTATCTCTTTGGGAACAGGAAAAACAGTGTTCCCAGACCCTTGTTGGACACCCCCTACCACCGCCGCCCTGCCGCCCCCCCCCACCCCCCACCCGCCCACCCCTCCTCCTGGCGGTTGTGGCGCAAACACCTTTGCTCCCAAGGACGAACCGGACCCGGCGGCGGGGACGGCCGCCCGCCCCCCCCCTCCCGGAGGCACGAGAGCGGGGAGGCCGCTGCGGGAGCGGCCTCTCCTCCCTGCCGACAACCCAGCCGAAAAAGCCATTATTCCCGCAGAGGCCACGACGGCGCCCGGTGGTGGGACCCTGATCTATGGGGTTCAGGTCAGGCGAGTTTGCTGGCCAATCAAGCACAGTAATCCCAGAGTCATTGAACCAGGTTTTGGTGCTTTTGGTAGCATTTTCCTGCTGGAAAATGAAGTCAGCATCCCCATAAAGCTCGTCTGCAGAAGGAAGCATGAAGTGCTCCAAAATCTCCTGGTAGACGGCTGCACTGACCCTGGACTTAATGAAGCACAGTGGACCAACACCAGCAGATCACATGGCTCCCCAAATCAACACAGATTATGGAAACTTCACACTGGACTTCAAGCATCTGCCAGTGTATGCCTCTCCATTCTTCCTCCAGACTCTGGGTCCTTGGTTTCCAAATGAGATGCAAAAGTTGCTCTCATCAGAAAAGAGGACTTTGGACCACTGAGCAACAGACCAGTTCTGTTTTTCTTTAGCCCAGGTAAGACGCTTCTGACTTTGTTGTTCAGGAGCGGCTTGACAAGAGGATTACAACATTTGAAGCCCATGTCCAGGATCCGTCTGTGTGTGGTGGCTCTTGATGCACTGACTCCAGCCTCAGTCCACTCCTTCTGAAAGTCCTCAACACTTTTGAATGGCCTTTTCCTGACAATCCTCTCCAAGCTGCGGTCATCCCTGCTGCTTGTGCACCTTTTTCTTCCACACTTTTCCCTTCCACATAACTTTCTATTAATGTGCTTTGATACAGCACTTTGGGAACATCCAACTTCTTTTGCAATTACCTTTTGAGGCTTTCCCTCCTTATGGAGGGTGTCAATGATGGTTTTCTGCACAACTGTCAGGTCAGCAGTCTTTCCCATGATTGTGATTCCTACTGAATCAGACTGAGAGACCATTTTAAGGCTCAGGAACCCTTTGCAGGTTTTATGGCTGAATTAGCTGATTAGAGTGGGACACTTTGATCCTAGAATATTGAACCTTTTCACAATATTCTAATTTTCTGAGATTGTGGATTTGGGGTTTTCATGAGCTGTAAGCCATAATCATCTCAATTATGACACATCATGGCTTGAACTATCTTGCTTTGCATGTAATGAGTCTATCTCATATATTAGTTTCACCTTTTAAGTTGCATTACTGAAATAAATGAACTTTTGCACGATATTCTAATTTTTTGAGTTTCACCTGTACTCTAGATCTGCGCTCAGAACCAAATCCCATCTCTCTCAGCGAATTCGCTTCTAGATCGACGTGAACGAAACTGATTTCAGTGCATTCATTCAAGTAAATCTGTTCAGTAGCCTTCCCACAGAGAAGCATGAGGGGTAGTAGCCTTGCCATAGGACCTCATGCATGACTATTCCGAAGTCCCTTTTAATTGAATAAGGCTTACTCCGGGGAAAAACGGATCAAGAGCTGCAGCTGTAGTCGATTCACTTTATATTTATCTGTCTATATATTTATCCGTGTAGTATGGCTTTAGCATTGCCATTTATCCTTATCTTATTTACTACCCTCTTATTGCTATGATGATGGTGAGGAGTCTATTGCTTTGCATGTACACTGAGAGCTTCAACACCGGAGACCAATTCCTTGTGTGTCTAATCACACTTGGCCAAATAAAGTATTCTACTCTATTCTATTCTGAGGATTCCCAAGCAACATTCCTAACATCCCATTACAACACGATATTTCCTGATAAGTCCACACGGGTCCGAGAGGAAACCGAGTTAAGTGTTAAGCACCCGAAACCAAGAATTCCTCCTTCTTCTTCTTCCTCCTCCTTTGCCTGCTCGGTACTTACGCTTACGCGTTGTTGGACCAAGCGTTCCTTCCGTTCCATCGCCCCCTCTTAAGCCCCGGGGTTGTCAGCCAAACGTTCCACCAACCACGGAGAGGAAGGCAGAACGGCCACTTTTAGCAACCATAGAGGCTCATCCCTGCAAGTAGAGCGTCACGGTTCTTGGTACCGCCGCTGTGGTTGCCTAGAAACGGGGCCTGGCAACAGATAATTCTCTCCAGCCCACCGCTTGCGGTTCGACACGTCTCTCCGTCTTCACTATCTCTCTCCCTCCCTTCGCAGCATGGCATGAAAGCTACCTGTGCCTTAATTATCATTAAGAAATAGTCATGACCTTTATTCGTGGGACGCTCGCTTTCCGTGCTGTGTTCAGAGCCGCTCGTTTCGAAAGCCTCCGCTGTCCCGTTGCTTCTTGGCGTAGGGACGTAATCCTAGGAAAGCGCCACCTAAGGCTAATGAGGCTCTCGTCAAAATTGACGGTAATTAAGAGTGAAACCGTCTTTAGAGTTCGGCAATTAAATGTTGGGCGGAGCAGGGGACAGTTGCATCTCTCAAATTGCTCTTTTGTGTTTAGCTCAGTCTCCGAACCGCCTCTCAGATGGATTTTCAATTGCAAACCTAAAGACGGATCCGATTTGTTTCCTCCATTTCTTGCTCTGGATTTAAGAATTCTGGAGAATTTAAAAGCTCACAAATTTTATGGACTGCAATTATAGTTGGAAAGGGACTTCGACCCGCTATTCTGTGAATAAATCATATTTACTTATTACATTTGTGTACAGCACCAAAGCAATCAGCTTTGAGTGGAGCCCAACAAAAATAAATATTAAAAACAATATAAACCCCAACGTTGCAATTCAGAGAGCAGACACAAAATTTATTTGTATACATTCCCCATTAGGCAGTTCTCTACCCTCTGAATGTGGAAGGAAGGAAGCCCACCACTTCTGCTGTCAAACTGTTGCTAGAAAGTTTCTTGTTTCTTATATTCAAATAGAATTAGTCTCCCTGTAATGTAAAACCATTATTATCTGTCCTTTATTCTGAAATGGCAGAGGACAGAGAAAGGATATCTGATATCCTTTCAGGTCACGAATGCTTATGTCAAAATGAACATTTATCTATCAGATATATGTTCTCATCCTTAACCTTTTGTATCAAGTCTGCCTGACATGCTGCCTTCACTACTTTTGAACAACAACATTAACAATTTTGTTTTTTATCCCTTCTCTGAATTTGTGTAGTTTTCCCCAAAACTTTTTAAAACTGCAGTGTCAGGAATAGATTCTAAGTGGGGTGTACTGTTACTTCCTCTAAAAATGGAGACAATACTTTTGTTGATAGGGCTTAAAGCTGCAGTTGCCTCTTTAGGAGCCAAATTTCACTGCTGACTCATATTAGTTTGCAATTAATCACTATTTGCAGTGAGGTCTGTGGGATTCAGCACTTCCTAAAGAGAAAAGCTGTGTCCTATTGCTTCAGTGTAAGTTTTGCCCTTTTCATGCTTATGTATGATGTCGTGTATATAAAAGGAGTGGAGCTTATGCGGCATTGGCAAAAGAGTGACTTAATTGTTCCCTCCCCTCTTTGACCTTCTCTTGCCAATTACTATATCTTATTTGAATTGTTATTCTGAATTGTTGAATTTGAATTGTTTCCTAAGTTTGAAAAAATTGCATTTCTCCCTATTAAATTTCATGTCATGGAAACCCAAATTTTGTGGCAAACTAGATTGTATTAAGGCAGGACATTAAAATATATTAATTTTAGAGAAATATAGATAGTGAAATATGTGGTATTAGCAAGAGAAAGAACAAGGAAATGTGAAAAGCCAAACCACAAGGATCATCTATCGGTCACAAAGTCATATTTGCCAAGAAACCTTGTCTCGCTTGTAACAAAACCACAAGCTAGGGAGTTTAGCAAGATGGGTTTATGACATCCAGCCATCCTAGCCTAGCAACAGGGAAGGGGGAAAGCTGTGTTTCCAGTAACCAATGAATGACTGACAAGTTACATTTCTGTGTTTTGCCCCTTCTGAAGAAGTATATAGACATGTGCTGTTCTATAAGAAGTTTGTTCAGAAGTAGCTCTGGCTAAAATATTCTGAACTTGTTTGCGCAAATAAAACCAACTTATTTTTGGATTCCAAGGTCTGAGTCTCTTAATTTCCTGCAACAGTATGATTCTTTGTTCCAGTTTGATGAAAATTACTAATGAATAGAATTTGGGGGTTAGTTGTAACCACAATCATGTAATCCAGTTCACGCTTAATCAATGTTGAGGGATATTTTTCAAATGTTTTGCAGAGATCAGGATCTAAAATATTGACATTTCCTCAATAAACTAAAGAAATTGCCAATCAAAAAGCGAAATAAGGTTTGCCTAACAAACTTGTTCATAACAAATCCATGCTGAGATGTATATAATATATCATTTTGCAGGCAGTTATGAACTGATCTGTTTATGATTGGTTCTGGAACCTTTCTAAGTATCGGCTGTAAACTAAGCCGTTTATAGTGCCTCAGATTTCCCTTTTTGAAAGTGACTTGATCTATCTGCAGTTAAAGCATGTTCATAGGAGGAAGAATTCCAACAAAATTCCAAATAAAGACTTTGGTATGTAAGCTATTAAACATGCTTTAAAGGCCATTAAATTAAAGTATGTCTCCTTTAAAAAAAAATGAAAAGCAACATATAGCAGTTTGCTACCACCTTGTGGTCATCCATGCATTTTGCAGATACCGTCAAATCATGAACAATTGGATCTGCCCTTTCTCCTTTCATAAAATTGTTATGTGTCACTTTTGTGCATACATTATATTAAATCATATTCGAAGAATAACACTTTTAATTTTAAATCTGAATTTAAAAAACTGTGATCTATTACAAAGTCTGTTCAGCACTGTTAATAGCATTTATTAAATAAACAACAAACATGAAAAAAAAATCATTAAAGTTGTAGAAATTTTAGATAGTATTTTTGATTACACTCAAGAATACTTCATTTTCTTTTTGGTAGTATTAGCAAGAGCACTTAGACCTATATACCACTTCCTAGTATTTACAGCCTTCTCTAAACAATTTACAGCATTAGCATATTGTCCCCAACAATCTGAATCCTCATTTTAGTGACCCCAAAAGGATGGAAATGCTGAGTCAACATTTGGTCATAATCAAACTGCTGGCAGTCAGTAAAGTTAGCCTGCAATATTGCATTCTAACCACTGTGCTACCTTGACTCTTGCATAAACCACTGCATTCTTGCATGAAAGCAAAGGATACACTTCGACTGCCACCACAAATATTTACAAGTAATATTCAAAACTTGTACAATATGCAAAATGCCTAACTTGCCAATTGTCTGAAATACTGCTATTGATTGTATCAAGATATACAGCAGAAATGTACTTTTTGATTCTTCTCACAACCAGACAGATGTTTAGATTGGATTGAGAATTCTCATCCACTCATTGAATCCTTCCCAAGGATCTGGAAGATGTTGATGTTTTATGGTGTTAAAGCTATCATTGCAGGATGTAAGCTGCAACGTAAAGCTGATTTTTGCAATTGATGATGGTGATTTTGTCACTTTTATCCCACCATTATTACTTTATAAGTAACTCAACGTGGAGAATGTACCTAATATTCCTTCCTCCTCCTATTTTCCCCATAACAATGGGAGTGACTGATCCAAAATCACCTAACTGGCTTTCATGCTTATGGTGGGATTAGAACACACACTCCTGGCTTCTAGCCCAGCACCTTAGCCACTGCTTCTTTAGACCAAGTTAAAGATTTGCCTAACATTTGCCTAACATTTGTGCTTAGTAGCAAGGATATTCATTCGGGGACTTTGTTCTAACTCAGCATAACTTTTATGAAATAAAAAAAATATTTTAAGAGGAATCTTAGTATCACTTCAATGGAGCATATTATATATATTCAACATATACATTTGTAGCAGAATGCTTGCTATGATGATATCATGAATAACTAGTAAAAGAAATCATAGTGTGATCTTGCTTGCTAAGTAATTGGTAAGAGGATTGGTTAAATCTTACCAAACCACATGCATAATATTATAGATCAAACACTAGGTGGTGCTAATGGATTTGAATAATTATTTCCAGTACTATTTGATGTCAATTTGGAGAGAGATCTGCTAGAGTCAAGCTGGGAGAAGAAATACCCTAAGTATGATAGTCAGCAGAACTACATGGATCAGAAAATAAACATTATTTAGAAACTTTAACTTTTCTTCCTAATTGAAACACTTATAGAAATATAAACATCTGGAGATTTCTGGAAGATAAATTGAGGAATGAAAATTCTAATAATGTTGCCTTTTTTCCAGTACAAAATAGTTAACAAATATTATAAAATATAAAAGAAAAAGATAGTTGCAAAGATGCAAAAACGCATTTCCCGTTACTTAAATTTTAAGCATCATCATTGTGATTTAATAAGTGTAGCTCTTTAGGTCAACAGTGCAATCTTGCATAATTCTCCATTAAGTGCCATTGAGCAAAGCTTCCTAGGATATATAATTGCAGCCTCTGAATAACAAACAGGCATTAAGATAATGAACAGTTTGCATCAAATTATAATATTTGCATAGGTTCATAGATAAAGCTTCAAAATTAAACAAATTTTAATGTTAGTTCATCTACAGTAATGTACTGAATATCTAGCTATTTAAACTGTTACCTCTATTATCATAGAAGCAATATTCCAGTTTGCTGCAAGTTTACAAATATAATTTTGTCATTTTATCATTCATTGCAACTAATATCAGTATAATCCAATAATATTGTTTTAAATCTATTTATCTTAGCAATTCTCCAAAGTAGAGAGAGGGACAGGAGCATTTATAATCAAATGTTTATGCAAAATCTTCAGCCAATGGGTAAATTTGATTAGAAGAGCTCACTTCCACAAAATGAAATTGAACTGAATTAAATATTACAACATTAATTATTTTCTATGTACCTAAATTTATATGCATTAACCAAAAAAAGCAAGATGCACTGTTTCTTAAACAGATTTAAGATCCTCTAGCATCCTCTAAATAATACTCTGTACAACTTTACTGAATGGTTAGAGAATTAGTGACTACAACAGACCTCTTTCAATGCCTGCAGTCTATATATATAAGGAATTTTCATGAACAGCAGTGGTTATGAACTGGGGTGCTTCTTTGGGCATATAGTATCTTAGATTAGCATTGGGGCTACTAATTCTGGTTTGCAATAAGTCACAGATAGGTTTTTCAGTACTTAACAATAAAAACATGAAACTAAACACAATACTGAAACCAGAAACATAATTTGGATAACACCATGGCTGAAATTTTAGGAGATAATACTGGATTCAAATAATTCATTACCCATTAACTTCATTGAGTGGCTTTAGATCATTCCTATACTATAGGATTTCTGTGATAAATTATCCCACCTATGAAGAAAAATGAGACAGAAATGAGTGAATTGAATCATTCTCCCCAACTCTAATCTAAATGCCTATTTTAAGAATATATAGCACAGTTCTGTAATGACTGAATAAATATGGAATGTGGTAGTCTCCCATTCCTAAGTACTGTATATAAGCAAACAATATTTTTATTATAAAATGAATTAGTTCACCTTTTCCCCAAAATTCTTTCTTTTCCAATTTAGTGTAAACCAGAAGCTTTAGACCAATTCCTATTAGTGCCATCTCGGTTTCTGTGTTTCTCATTTGATCAACATAGTCTATCTTTTAGCTGGAGCTGCTGAGTATTGTGACCTTTTATGATCAATAATCTAATAGTCTCTGACTAGAATCTCATATTTCCTGTTTAAAAGTTCATTAAAAAGAGTTTTCTTTTTAAAGCACAAGAACAGTAATGAAAAGTAGTAAGGGATGAATCTATTATCTTCAGATGTTATAATTCATTGCCTTTCTACAGTTAGTTCCCAAAGTTTAAAGTTCAAGACAGGACAAGGAATAAGAGGATAGTTTTATGTTAAAGGTCTGCAAATTCAGTTCTGGTCTAAATCCATGTTATATTAAAAGCTAATATTTTATTGTTAGCTCCAGATTTTAGAATATATCAAAATAAATGCTATAAGTTTAAAATACCTCTGTTTTAAATTACAACTATAACCATCTATTGAAGCATTGTAGTGCACATTTGGTGACTGCCTTGGACAGCCACCATTCAGTTACAACAGTGATGAAAAAGTAACCGTGACCAATGCCTGCATTTACAAACTTCGTAGCATCTGCCTCAGTCACATGTTTGCATTATAGTCAGTTTGTACATGTCCTATGCCTGACCTATTCCAACCTCCATTGAGCAGAGAGATTGTCTAAACCAGCAACATTCTACTGATCTGCTTTTCTCCAGCACGTCGATTGGAGAATCCACAGATGGGTTGACACATGCCTTTCTGCCCGGAAACTGAGTCCTTAATCTTTTGCCACACCCCTTGTCAACTGTCACTTACCCCAGTACACAACTCAGGCTTGCCCTAAGAGGTTGTGGCAAAAGATTGGTTCACATTCTTTGGTCAGAATCACTGTAAAGTCAAATTTGAGAGTTTTTCCACTATCAGGTTTGATTCGCAGCGCTGTTAAAGCACTACAAAGGCTTTTTTTTTTTCTTGGCTTCTCTTCGTTGTTTTCTGTAGCCATGGTTAGCCGCCACTCTCGCTGCTTTGAAGGGTGTAATTTCCCGCGTGACGGCAGCCCGCCATTCACCTGAGGCGCCGCTAGCCCAGGTGCAGCTGTTCGAAGCGCCGCAGCCACTTCTCAGCTGTTTTTCTGGCTTTTTATCTCCAATCTTGCGGCTTAGAGGTTCTTCACGATCTGCTAATTTTACTGTCCCAAGCTGACTGCCAGCCATCTCAGGCACCCTCAGCTGTCAGAATTGCAAGGTAACTCCAGACAGCCTAGAGAGAAGCGTGGCTACAGGGATTGTGTGCTGGCTTGCCACCACTGAGCCCATTGCAACATAGCCTCCATTAAAAAGGGAGCAACTGCCATTCAAGCAGGCAGCAGCCTTTTTTTCCCTTTGAAGGCAGAACAGCTCCTGGGCTAAGTAAGCTGTCAAAATGGCTGCACAGTTTCCATCGGGTGACAGCATGGTAGGACAAGAAGCCTCTTCATCTGCTCCCAACAGGAAGACCAATTCCAAAAGAGGCAGATCAGCCAGCCAGGATGCAGCTGACAAGATTATAGCCAAGGCTATCTAATCTAGAAAACCTTCTAGAGCTGAGGAAAGGATGCTGATAGAAGAATGAAGGCTCTGGAGAAACAAATTTCCAGAGTGCAAAAGAAGGCTCAGCAGGAAAGTATTTCATCTCCTATCTTAACAGATACTGTTGCTCCACCATCACCCCCAGCCAGCTTTGCAGGCTGGTGTTGCAGTTCCTTTGAACTGGTCTCCAGAGGGCGATAGGGAGTAGTTTTCTGTTTTTCCAACTGAAAATTTACAGGAGACAGAGCAGTTCCCCTTTGACTGCCTGGCAACAGGGACAGAACCTCATGGCAAGGAGGCAACCTTCATGCCCACAGTGGCGGGGATCTGCCCTGTAGATAGGCAGGGGCCTGGTTTATCTGGGGAACTCAAATTTCTCATTTCACAAGCTATCTCTCAGGGTGTAGCCCATACACTACATCTTGGGAGCCGTGCTACTTCTGTTACCGCTGAGCCCCCTCCTCAACTGTCTTATCACTATATGTATCATAGAGAGGCTGGGTGGGCACATGGGGCTACATCTCCCGCCCATTCCTTCAGAAGCAGGGCGTCTGTATTAGAGGAACCTGACCAGATAGAACAAGGCTTCTTGGACGATAACCTTGATCTTGTACCTGATCCTCCCTTTTTCACTGGACTCTTTCTTCCAGCACTTTTTAAGTCCCTCCTCCATAAGGCCAGGGCCACGGCCCCTTCCTCGTTTCTCCCTCAGCTGTCTCTGGGGACATTGCTAAGGCTATGAAGGCCAAGGACAGGAAGGCGGAATTAAATTTCTGCCAGACACACTTAGCTAACGCCTGGGCAGTTAAGGCAGCCACTGCCGCCACCTTTTTTGTTAGAACCTCCTTACTTTGTCTCAAGGAGTTGCAGGCGAGGGTTCTCCCAGAGGAGACACGCATTCACCAAGATATTAATAAGCTGGTGGCAGCAGCCGAGTTGTCAGCCAACTTCTCTTTTCATGGTACCCGTTTTGCCTCTAACATCACCTCCTGCTAGCTTTTATGGCTTCGCCAATGGCAGGCAATTGCCAAGACTAAATGGAGATTGGCTTCTGCCCCCTAAAAGGTCATCTATCTTTGGTGAGGCCTTGAATCCATTCCTAATGGAGAACAAGGATAAGCATAAGGTCTTGTCTTCCGTCACTAGGAGGGCTTCACCCTATGGACATCAGTTTCTCTTTCGTCCACTGGTCATGGGTATCGACCATCCCCAATTCCAATGTCCCTTCCCTCCCAGATCCGACTGTCAGGACAGGTCTTCCTTTAGGGATAGATACAGACAACAACAACCTCAGGCCAAGAATCCCTTTCGTGGAGTGGGGGGCTGTCCCTTTCACTGCTTCAAGTGACTGCCAGAGCTCATCCCCCATTGGCAGGTGCCTAACTCTATTTGCCCACCAGTGGGAGAAAATAACAACAGATTTGTGGGTTCTGAATACTCTAAGATTTGGCTTAACTCTGGAATTTCTCTCCATTCCTCCGAGGCATTTCATCCATTGCTCCACCTCCAAGAACTCCATCAAGAGGGATCTCATGGACAAGGTAATTCAACACCTCCTGGAGATCCAGGCCATCGAGCCAGTCCCAGAAGATCAATGGGGGCACGGATTTTACTTGATTATTTTCCTTGATCCGAAGTCCTTGGGGGCGTGGAAACCAATTCTGGACCTCAAAAGGTTAAACATCTATTTGATGTACAGGAGGCTCAAAATGCACTCTTTGCAGTCAATCTTGGATGGTATCAGGATGGGCGACCTCCTGTCTTCCATCAACTTGATGGAAGCATACCTCCACATCTGCAACCATCCCTGGCATTGACGGTACCTCAGGTTTTGTTACTCGAGTCATCATTTCCAGTACAGAGCCCTGCCGTTCGGCCTAGCCTCAGCCCCCAGGTCCTTCACAAAGATCCTGGAAGCACTGGCCATGCACAGAACCATCCCGGTGCAACCTGGACAATATCTTCATCCAATAGTCCTCGCCCCAGCTTGCTCAGAAGGATCTGGAAACAACAAGCCATCTTCTTCAGGAACACAGATTTTCCATAAATTTTCAGAAAAGTCATCTGATACCTACCACTTGACTGCTCCATTTAGGAAGAGTGATAGACACCAGGCTGTGTGAGGTTTATTCTTCCCAGGAGTGACAGGACAGTATCAAGTCCTTAGTACCCAAATCAGGATGGAACGCCTTGTTCCATTGGCAGTTCTCTCTCAGCTCCTGGGAAAGATGGTCTCATGTACAGCCATTGTTCCATGGACCCGATCACACCTAAGAACTCTGCAATGGTTCCTCCTACCATTCCAGGGAGTGGGGGACAGCAATTCCATCACCAAGGTCAGGGTTCCATTGGAGACACTCAGGTCCCTCAGGTGGTGGGTGTCCTCAGCAATAGCCAGGGGGACACTGTTCAGGACCTTGACTTCAGACGCCAGCCCATTTCCAGCAACAGCTGGCTCAAAGACAATGGTCTCAGGCAGACCTGAAGAACAACATCAACTGGCTAGAGCTCTAAACCATCCATCTCAACCTTCATCATTTCAAAGCCATGATAGAGGGGCAACACTTACTAATATTGACAGACAATGTGGCCACAAAAGCGCATCTCAACCGCCAGGGGGTCACCTATTTGAGGTATCTCATGCATGAGGCAGACCAACTATTTCTCTAGGCAGAGGCTCACCTGAGTTCCATCAAGGCGGAGCATATCGGGGTGGCAAATGTGCAGGCAGACTTTCTCTGCCGGAGCACAGTGGACCACTCTGAGTGGCGGCTGCACCTGGACATTTTCCAGGAACTGTGCAAGAGGTTCAGCCCCCCAGTCCTGGACTTATTCGCCACCCCAACAAACTCGCAACTGCCCAGATACTTCACGAGGTTTCCTACTCCAGGAGCAGAGGGAGTCAACACCCTTCCGCTGCCCATGGCCCAAGGGCCTGTTGTATGCATTCCCTCCTCTCCCCATCATAGCGTGAGTGGTCAGAAAACTTCTCATGGAACAGGCAGAGATCTTGCTCACCGCACCCCATTGGCCCAGATGGCTATGGTATGCAGATCTCATCAGTCTCTCTGTATCCCGGTCTTGGAGAATCCTTCGAGACAGGGTCTCTCTGAGCCAGGGGATCTTGATCCACCCAGGGTCTCAACTGACCACTTAGCACTTGAGAGGCAGCTCCTGACGAATGACGACTTTTCAAGAAGGGTAATAGACGATACAGGCTTCCAGGAGGCCATTCACCAACAGAATTTACAATTCGACTTGGAATTCGACTTTACAATTCTGCAGTTGGTGTGCTAAGTCAGGTCTGGACCCCACATCCATTTCCATCCCTCAGATTCTGGACTTTTTGCAAGAGGGTCTAGACAAGGGGTTAGCCCCTAACACTATCCGAAGATAGGTAGCGGCCTTGTCTTCAGTATTGACTTATGGTGACTTCGACATCTGGTTGTGCGCTCCCTTTTAAGGGGGGGGCGTTAATTTGAAGCCACCTGTTGTTCACAGGTATCCAACTTGGGACTTATCTAAGGTTTTACACGCCCTTACCTTATCACCTTTTCAGCCTCTCAGATCTACGAGTCTGCGTCTTTTGTCTTTCAAGGTCACCTTTTTAGTCACCATCATATTGGCCAAGCGAATCTCAGAATTGGCTGCTCTCTCCGTAAGAGAGGAACTCTGTACCTTCCATGCAGACAGGGTGGTTCTATGTCTAGACCTCTCCATCTCCAAGATCAACTCCTGGTTCCACCAGGCCGAGGAGATAGTGTTGCCAAACTTCTGTCCAGGTCCTTCCCATCTGCTGGAACAGAGATGGCACACATTAGACATAAGGTCTAACATTAGACATGGGCGACACAGGCCTCAATTGAAGAGATCTGCAGGGCGGCAACATGGTCTTCACCATCTCCCTTTGTGCACCACTATAAATTGGACACTTTTGCCTCAGTGGAGGCTGCCTTTGGGAGGTGGATGTTTCGGTGAGTGCATGTAGCTAGGAGGACTCAGGACCACAATCCCTGCCCACAGGGACACCAGGCTTTGGTATGTCCCATCCGTGGATTCTCCAATCGACATGCTGGAGAAAGAGTGTTGTCTTACTTGAACACTTCTTCTCAGCAAGGTGATGGAGAATCCACTCCCTCCCTGGGAGGCAGTCAGGTCCTTCGTCCAGCACAGGAACAGCGGAAGAGTCAACACCACCAAAGAGTCCTTCAGCTGACCACACCTTCATCATGAACTGGGAAAGTGACAGTTGACAAGGCACATGGCAAAAGATTAAAGACTCCAGGCAGAAAGGCATGTGTCAACCCATCTGTGGATTCTCCATCGCCATGCTGAGAAAAGCCTTCAGGTAAGACAACACTCTTTCTCCACTACACATCCCTAAAACATCCAAACCACAAATAAATCAGTTTTATGACCTTAATTAGTTGATTAGAATGGCACATAGTTACTGTCTGAGATTGACAAGATCCTTAGCAGTTTCACACTAAAGCCTCCCTGGAGATAATGCAAACACTTGGTGTTAACACATTCCTTTCTATGTGTCTTTCCCCCACATGTGACTGTCTTTTGATCCCTCTTAATTAAGGTAAACACAAACATTAATTCCTTTCTAGTTATTCCACAAAAATGCACATACATGCTGAGTTAATTAAGGTTATCAGATTGACTACTGATGAAGATAGAGTTCAATATGTGTAGGATTTTTTTGCTGCCATCTAGTTGTTAGCTAGATTTATTGTTTTCCCTAGATTATGATAAACCATTACTTTAAGTGTGATTCACCACATGACACATAATTTTCTGAATATATTTTGTACTAAGCTTTAATTCATGGCTTGTAAGCCACAATTGGGCTTAAAATAACTAGGACTAACAGATCTGGCTTGCAAAACTCCTTACAATCATTAGATGGCACTACAGAGATAGTCTTCTGTATCTCATTGCTACCATCTAGTCCACGTATATTTGCAGCCTCTATATCAGGGGTGGGCAAACTTTTTGGCTCGGGGGCCACATTGACTTTTAAAATTTGACAGACGGGCCGGGTCAGCACAAGATTTTTTGGGAATCGCCCCCCACCCTTCCCCCCTCTTCTCCTCCTTCCCTCCCCTCGGAGGCCCCCTGAGTCAGGAGTTGCTACTGCCGGCGCGCGCGTCAGCGCGGCTCCAGTCCCGCGTTGCCTCGGGAAGGGAAAGGCAAAGAGTCGCGGCGGTGCTTTGCAACGGCAGCAGCGGCACCGGAGGCTCAGGCTCAGCGGCTCCTGGTTTTGCCTTCTCCTTCCCAAGGCAACGCGGGACTGGAGCCACGGAGCTGCGCCGGCAGTAGCAACTTCTGACAGCCCCAGCCGGACACCTGAGTGGAGCCCGGGCGGAACTGCCTGTTGCTGCTGCCGGAGCACCGCCAGGTCGCCTCCTCCAAGCAGCCCGCCCGCCTCGCCGGGCTTCCCTCCGCCGCGCGGCTCGGGCCAGGCACAAGCGCCCGCAAGTTAAAGGAAGCCGAAAGTTGCTGGGAAGTTGCTCGGGTTTCCGGGCTTCAGGCTTAAACTTTGCACAGGCAAAGTTTCAGGCGGGAGCATCTTCCCGCCGAGGAGCGGGAAGGGTTCCGCCCGGTGGGCAGGCGGGCTGCTTGGAGGAGGCAACCGGCGGTGCTCCGGGTTTCCCCTCCGCCACGCGGCTCAGGGCCAGGCGCGAGCACCTGCGAGGAAAAAGGAAGCCGCAAGTTGCTTGGAAGTTGCTCGGGTGCTGGGAGCAGGCTTTTAAAGTGCCGCCCGAGCAGGACCGCCGAGCCGGGAACGGGCACCAAGGCAGGGCAAGGCTCCACCAGCAGCGGCTAGCTTTAGGTGGCTCCAAGCAGCCCGCCTGCCCGCCCGCCGGGCGGAACCCTCCGCTCCTCGCCCGGAAGACGCTCCGCCTGCAAACTTTGCCTTTGCAAAGTTTAAGCCTGGAAGCCCCGGGAAAAAAGGGGATCGGCGGGGACTCACCTTGGAGAGGTCGCACTCGAAGGTGATTTCGAACTCCCAGCCGAGGCCTTTGCAAAGTTCTTCTTTTCTTTCCTACCCCAAGAGTGCTCCACACTGTTTTGCAGCTTTGGGGGCCACGCGGCGCAGGGCAATATGCCACGCCCAGCGATTTTTTTTCAGGGGCGGGCCGGATTGGACAGACCAACGGGCCGGATGTGGCCCGCGGGCCGTAGTTTGCCCACCCCTGCTCTATATAGTGCCCTTATGTTAACTATATTACAGTTTCGTACAATGTATTCACATGCACTCCCCTCAATTCTTCTGTCAATATCAGCTCCTTTTCTTTGTGTCAAGTTGTAGAGAATTCAAACATTTAGAAAACCTCATTTTTAAGAACTAGTGAAAATCGTTCAAGCAAGAAGTTCAGAGGCTGAGAAAAATAGTTTAACAGGCTTTGAGTCTTTTGGCACTTTGTGAGGCTGATCTCATTTGATTTCCAAAGGAGTCTCTAGGAAACTCAGAAAATAGAGCAGAACATTTATTCTTTTGGACTAAATGAACAGCCTAAATCAGAAAGTGCTACAATGATGCATTGAAGAGAATCGCTTGAGAGGACTCACTGACTGTAATTGAAAATAAAGCAAACATAATTTTCTTTTTAAAGCTGTTCTGATTAGCTCATTTACATTGATTATCTTGTTTTGTAAAGGCGCCTACATTTCAAGCATTACAAATTGCAATGATTTGAAAGTGGTGACCCAAGTGCCTATGTGAATAACTAAACTATCCATCATATGTATTTTCATTCTGTTTTTAAGCTACTGTATATCCAATAGGCCATCGACCTATGAGGTTTCAACTGAAACTATGTATTTATTACGCTTTTAGCACACTCTACAAGAAGGAGCAGCCTCACAATAACACTGTTTGATTATTAGGCTGAGGCATTTAAGAAAACTTTATGGCTGAATGATTCAGCATCTCCATAGTTATAATTTGGTAAGTTGAATCAAAATAGTCCATCATAGGATAATCAACTTCTATTTATATATGAATCTCATCCCACTTTTTCTTGTCATTGGTAATAGTTAGGCCTAATTGAAACAGATTGCACTGGCTAAGAATTATTAGCCCTGATAAAGGACTCAGATAAAGACTAAGAAATATTTAACAGAAATAAAAAAATAGTGACAGTTCTATAGTATATAAGTGGATGTTTTGATAAATTACCAACAAGCCATGTGTCAGGAAAATTGAAGTGAATGCTGGATAAATTCAACAAAGAAATTTTTTATATATATTTGGAGAAGAACTAGACGTAGTTGATCACCTTGGCCAATGGATCTCAATGGAAAGTGATACAATAAAGGAAATTGAATGGTCTGTTAAATGTGATTGGCAGACAATTGGCAAGCTAAGTGTAACTTTCAAGAACAATCTCTCCCTGTGTCTGAAGAGAAGAGTTTTCGATCAGTGTGTGCTACCTGCTCTAAATATGCCAATGAAACATGGACACTAACTTCACAATCGATACAAAAGCTACGAGTGACGCAAAAAGTCATAGAAAGATACATGCTTGGCATTACAAGACAAGATAGAAAGATCTGCATATGGATTAGAGAACAAATGAAAGTATACAATATCATCAAGAAAGTAAAAGAATTGAAATGGACACGGGCAGGTCACATAGCAAGAAGAACTGATGGCAGGTGACCCAAAGCAGTCATAGAATGGATCACACTTGATAAAAAGCATCCACAAAAGCAAGATGGATCGATGACATCAGCAAGTATTGTAGGCCCAATTGGCAAAAGGAAGCTCAGGACCATACTGGTTGGAAACATGCAGAAGAGGCCTTAATCCTGCAGTAGATAGACAGACAATGGCGATGATGATGATGATGATGATGATGATGATGATGATGATTGGATTCCTTTACTGAAGTAGATTTCCAGAACTGGATTGATTCTGGGACCAATATTCCTGTGTATATTGATGCCAAAACTAGATCTCCAAGAATCACTTTCTTTATAGAACCCAGAAATATAGACTAAAAACTTCAGAGGAGCTCTGATTAGAAAACAAGCATTAACTTACAACTTTTATTAAGCTATAGCAGGGGTGTTAAACTCATGTCATCACAGTGGCATTATGTGATGTATCAGGACTTTTTTCCCCTTCACTAAACCGAGTGTGGGCATGGCCAGCATGTAATGCATTCAGCCCATGAGCCAGGATTTGTAACATGCTGACAAACCACACTCAATCTGTAGTCGTTAACTTGGGTACCCCAAGTTTCATTTTAGGCCCAGTACTCTTCAACATCTTCATAAATGATTTAGATGAGGGAATAGAAGGGGAATTCATCAAATTTGCAGACAACACTAAACTGGCAGGAATACCAACATCCCAGAAGATACCCTCAAGATCCAGATTGATCTCCACAGACTTGAACATAGGGCACTATCTAACAAAATATAGAAAATGTAATTCAATGTAGAAAAAATAAGATTTTACAAGTGTAAATAGGTAGAGATTAGGTGAAATCTGGTTCAATAGCAGCAACTGTGAGAGAGATCTTGGGAGTCCTAGTGGACAATCACTTAAATATGAACTAGCAGTGTGCTGCAGCAGTCAAAAAAGCCAATGCAATTCAATATTGCATTAACAGAGGGATAGAATTAAGACCACCTGAAGTATTAGTACCACTTTGTAAAGCCTCCGTAGAATACACTTAGAACACTGCATCCAGTTTTGATCACCATATTATAAAAATATATTGAGACTCTGGAAAGAGCACAAAATAGAGCAACACAGGTGATTAGGGGACTGGAGGCTATCATGGTTGCAGGAATTGGGTATGTCTAGTCTGCTGAAAAAAAAGAACTATGGGTGACATGGGAGCAGTGTTCCAATATTTGAGGGGCTGCCACAAAAAAGAGAGGGGGGGTCAACCTATTTTCCATAGTAACAGAAGGCAAGACATGAAACAATGGGTAGAAACTAATCAAGGAGGGAAGCACCTTAGAACTAAGGAGAAATTTCCTATTGGTGAGAACAATTAATCAGTGGAACAGCTTGCCTTCCAAAGTTGTGGGTGCTTCATCACTGGATGCTCTTAAGAAGCCACTTGTCTGGAATGGTATAGGGTCTCCTGCTTGAGCAGGGCATCAGACTAGAAGACCTCCAAGGTCCCTTCCAACTCTTATTCTATTATTCTGTTAAGATAAGCAAGAAAAGCCTGCAAGAGCTAACTTTGTGACATCCTTCCCCCCCCCACCACACACACACTATGGTGACATTTACCAGATCTCTCTAGAAGAACATTTATTTCCATTAAGATACACAAGATACATTTTGAAAGACGTCAAAAATGACTCACAGCTTTAGAATTTACAAACACACAGCAGCACAAATGATTTAAATCTACTATTGTTAAACTTTAAAAGAATGTATGAGACATATGGTATCACTATTTTGAGAAGCAACTATTCATCAATGCAGTCTGAATGAAAATCTGGTTCACTGAACACAATCTACCTAAAAATTATCCAGGTCCCATTAAAATGAGCAAGAGTTAACAAAGATGCTGCTGTAGTTTTGTATAACTGTATTATTTGCATATTAATAATATCAATTTGCTTAATTTTCCATCTTCCCGATTTGTACCATACCATGAACTACTAATCAAACAGATCTGGTCTGTATAACTGGTATGAAAACAAACCAAGTTTAATACCAGTGAAGCAGGCTATGTGAATATAGATTTGTAATCGATCCAACTTAAGCATATTGCTATAAAACTAGCCCATATAACCCATCCACAAACATCCCATGTCTGAATTCTCCCTTCCCACAATGCCCCTCTCCAAGTGTTCAGACCATGATTTCATCTTGATTTGCCAAAGATCAAACGTGTGACTGTTCATATACTAAGTGTGTGCTGGCCTTTCAATAATGCTTCTATCAGTATGGTTTATATGTTCCTGTTTCAGGATGATGAAAAGACAGGATTCTGTGGTTGTGACCTGAAATGCTTGTGACATGTTGTGTTTCTGTCCAAAACAATTTGGCATACTGTGTATTTGCAGCAAATGTAAATTGTGGTTATCCTTGAAGAAAAACAATATCAAAGGAGAGAAGCAAAGCGTGGCCACAGTTCAGCTGATGAGAGAGGGTAGGATTTATCAGATCAAAGAAAGAATGCTCCATAACAGAAATCAACAAAGAAAACAATTCTCCATAAGGAAGTGAATCAGACAATAAAGCATACTATGATAGATGAGAGTAATAGCCAGAAGCAAGAAACCTAGAATGTTATATCATAAACTACCCAGAGTCTCTCTTTGAAGCTGGGTGGTTCAGAAATATGAAAAATAAATAAAAATTTTCAAGCACTTGAACCTAAGACTTTTCAAAAAGGAAAATGTAAAGGTTTCTTCTATCCAGTTGTGTCCAATTCTAGGGAGTGCTGCTCATGTCAGTTTCTTAGCCAAGGAACTCAGTGTTGTCCAAAGACACTTCCATGGTCATGTGGTCAGCATGACTATACACTGAGGCACATAGAATGCTGTTACTTTCCCAGTGAAGTGGTACCTATTTATTTACTCGCATTTATATGCTTTCAAACTGCTTGGTGGACAGGAGCTGGGGTAAGTAACAAGTCACCCTGATGCACAGCCTTGAGTCTTGATTCAATCTCTTTAACCGCTGAGCCATAGTGCCCGCTTAAGAGTTATCAAATCCACTATTATTTCTTGTTATCTATACATAAAAGGCATTATATGCAGAAAGTAGTAAGTGAAAAGGAAATACATAAAAAGAAATATAAAAGGGAATAAAAAGATTCTAAAGCAGCTTCCAATCTTTTTGACAATGGTTATAGATATATTTTATCCTTTCTCTAAGGTTACATCATATTTTTCTTCCCTAAGCTCTTTTTAATTTTCAAACCCATAAATCACATGTTCACTTTTTAGCAAAAAGTCCATAATACCGTAGGATTCCAGTCACAAATAAATGTAGTTATCGATCCTTCTCTAACCAAACAAGTTAATTTTGCTATCTCTGCTGATTCTGTCATTTTCACCAACCTGTACCAGATGTCTATAGATTTGGATAAATAACACTGCAAAAAGAGATACAATTGTATCGCTAAGACCCTCTGTATTTATTATATTTCTTCTCTTATCCTTCCTGTTCTGTACAGTCATTTACATACTCGTAAGCCCCGCGTTGCTATTGGCTAAAGCGCGCGGCGACCGGATTGGTCGAGCGAGCCGCACGGATTGGCCCGTTGAGAATCCCCCGCGATTGGTGGAAACCAATCGCGGGAGATTCGAAGCGGTGCCATTGGCCGCGGCCGCCGCGGCTTGGGAATAAAAAGCCGCAGTTTTTCCCTCCAAGCTTAAGCTGCACAATAAAGAGCTGAAACCAGTCACTGACTCCGAGCTTCCTTCCTGCGATGGACACGACACTGGCGACGAGGGTGGGATCCAGGAAATAACCACCGAGCACGTGTCCCGAGGAAGACAAAGACCGACGAGATGGCCAGCATCACCCCGCCCGTGCCGTTCAACCCGGCTACTGAGGATTGGGAATCGTACACGGACCGATTCCTAATGTTCCTCGAGAGTAGCAACTTGAAGGATGCGAACGGGCAGAAGAAAAGAGCCGTCTTCCTGACGCACTGCGGGCCCGCAGTGTTCAAGATGGCCAAAGCCCTCGCAAAACCCGCGGACGTGAAGGCGATGGACTGGGGCGATCTCGAGCCGTTACTTCGAAACCACTACGCCCCCGCCGTGCCCATCCTCATCCGGCGGGACGAATTCTACCGGCGGAACCAGCGGCAGGACGAGAACATCAGCGATTTCATAGCTGACCTACGGGACCTGGGGGGCATGTGTGAGTTCCGGGACTTGGACGATGCCCTCCAAGACCGCGTGGTCCTAGGCCTCCGGGACCAGGCACTGAAGAGCCGACTGATGGCAAAGGGCGAAATCGACCTCGCCGACGCCCTTGCAGAAGCCTCCGCGGCCGAAGCCACCCGAAAGTCAGCAGCCCGGCTTCGGAAGGCAGAAAACGGGGACCGCACCGAAAACCCCGAGGCGAGCCGACGAGAGACCACCACCCACCATGGGGACCTGGACTCCGCCTCAGACACCATGGAAGAGGAGGAAGACGTCCATCCGCTCCAGGCAGGACGGGACCGATGAGATCAATGAGGTCGTAAGTCGGGGCCCCAGTGCGCCGGGTGCGGGGGCAGCCACCCTCGATCAGAATGCCGTTTCATCGACGCGATCTGCCGGCATTGCAACAAGAGGGGCCACATCGCCCGAGTCTGCCGACTCAGAAAAACATACAGCCCCCGACGCCGAGACCAGAGCAACTGGAGGCGAGACGACACACCCCCCAGACCCAGAGACCGCCAAGCCGAAAATCGCTGGAGCCGAGACACCCGGGGGCGACAAAACGGGGAAGGCCGCCAGAGGGAGGAAACCCACCAGACGGTCACAATCGGTCATGCCGAAACCACCGATGCCCAAAAGGTCTACGTAGAAGTGGACATCGAGGGCGAGCCGTGCCGGATGGAGGTGGACTCCGGGTCCTACCTCTCCATGGTCGCCTGGAGAGAAATCAAGCGGCTGGTGCCAACCATCCAGAAAGGAGGACTGGAGAACCAGAAATTGGTGATCAAGGACTACCAGGGGAACCGCATCCCCGTCATCGGGACCGGACAGTTCGAAGTGACCTTCAAGGGCTGCACCGCAAAGCTTCCCCTGACGATCGTGGACCGAAACCGACCCAGCCTCTTAGGGCTCCAATGGTTTGCACCACTCGGCATCGAGGTTACGGGCATAAACCACATCGCGGAAGCCAACTGGGAACAGCAACTGGCAAAGGACTTCCAAGAAGTGTTCGACGGCACCCTAGGCAAGTACCGAGGGCCCCCTATCTCTTTCAGTCTAGACCCCAGCATCGCCCCCATATGCCTAAAACCAAGGCGGGTGCCTTTTGCACTCTGGCAAAAAATCGACGAGCAGATTGACAAGCTCGTCAAACAGGGGGTCTTGCAACCAATCGACCACGCCCGGTGGGAGACCCCAATAGTCACCCCAGTTAAGCCAGATGGGTCAGTAAGAATCTGCGGGGACTATAAGGCCACCCTCAATTGCGCCCTACAACAAAGTGCCTACCCCGTCCCAGTAGTGCAACACCTACTACACTCGCTGGGGGGGGGGGAAGGTCTTTGCGAAGCTCGACCTGGCGCAAGCCTACCAGCAGCTGCCGGTCGATGCAGAAACCACCGAAGCGCAAACAATAGTCACCCACCGGGGAGCGTTCCGTTGTAACCGACTCCAGTTTGGAGTCAGCGTGGCCCCGGGAATCTTCCAGAGCCTCATGGAGAGACTGCTGCGAGGAATAAAAGGGGTGGTCCCCTATTTCGACGACGTACTAGTGTCGGCAGCCAACCAGGAAGAACTAGAGGGTCGCCTAAGGGAGGTACTAGAAAAATTCAAGGGGGCCGGGCTAAAAGTGAAGAGAGAGAAATGCCAGCTATGCACAGAGCAGGTCGAGTTCCTAGGGTACCTCCTAGACCGACATGGCATCCACCCAACCGGAAACAAAATCAAAGCCATCAAAGAAGCCCCCACACCCGGGTTTTTTCCGGTTGTCGGCTTCGCGAGCGGTAGGGATTCGCGAAGCTGCGCGATCCCTGCCGCGCTAGCCGTTTTGGGGCTCCGATCCGGACGGGTGCGGAGCAAGGCTGCCCTGCAGGGGTAGCTGAAGGTAAGGGGATCCGGAGGAAGGGTTTGGGGTGTTGCAGACCCCCTCCCTGGCCGGCAGAACCCCCTTTTACCAGGACGGTGTAGCGGCGGTCCGTAATGGCCGCCACAAAGAAGTCGGCAGCCAGGCAAGTATGCGCAGGAGGAAGAAGAGAAAGTTATTGAAAGTGAAAGTTCTTCTTGGTCGACCCAGGGCTTTGAGATTTATCTAATTTAATTCCTGGAAAAGATGGTTTTTTGATGATTTTTTCCACAAGAGAAAAAAAAGCGGCAATTTTGAGGTGCTGAAAGGAAAGTTTACTCTCCCTCCCGACGGAATTAAGCCGGAAGGGAGAGGACAAAGAAAATATATAAATTTGGATCTTGTTGGAGGAGATGCCTTGAAGATTTGAGGACAGAAACATAATTTTAATAAGGCTTTAAAATATAGATTTGGACTCTCTTTTTATTTGTTTGATACCACCCCTGGAAGAGGAAGGGGGAATTTTGGCTTGCTTGGATTTATTGAGGATTGTGGATTTTGGGATTGTTTTACCTTTCTCTCGGAATATTTGGTTGGTGTAAGAAGAAAGAGGAATAAAGAAAAGAAAAGATTTATTTATAATGGCTTTTCCTTTTGAAGACCTGAGGGATGAATATGAGCAAATAAAAGCAGCCTGCAAAGATGGTATGGAAAAAGCTTTTCTATTTCTAGAAATGGCGCTGGTCAATTACCAACAGACAATGAAACAGATGGAAACAGAAGAACAACAACAAGGAAAAGACGAAGACGCCATCTTTATTGAATCCCAAAACTTATCTAAGGAAGAAGGAAGGAAGAGAGCAAGGAAAATGAAGGACTTAAGATCTAAAAAAACATTTAAGAAAGAGAAAAATATGAAGCAAAGTAAATATAATGATAGCAAACAAGAGAAAAAGGGAACACAACAGAGAAGGGATCCCAGCAAGGCAGAGGTTAGAAGAAGAAGGGGGGTAGGAAGATTTGGTGGGGGAAGAAAGAAAGGGGAAAGGCGGAGAAAAGCCTCAAAGTTTTAAAATTGGATGGGAGAAGAGGAATTTTTTTAGGGACAAAGGATGAAATATAAACTTCTGTAAGAAAGATTCTGCTAGGTACAGAAGATGGTATTGTAACATTTATATTTGAAATAGTAAATTAGAATGGTTTAAGATTTAATAAGAAATTAAAATGTTGAAGTCTTTAATAATGATTGATTTTTAAAATGTAATAAAATATTGAAGGAAAGGAGGATACAATGTATTTAAACATTTTTGGTGGATAGAATGTACCAAGCAGAACCGAATTGGGTATTTGTTATGTTGAATGTTAATTTTACTAACTTAGGGGGAGGATAGAAAGGCATCATACTCTGATTAGTGATTTCAGGAGAAATTCTTTTTATTATAAGAAGAGATAGAGGGATAATGAATGGGCAAAAGATATAAATATAATGATTTAATTAAGATGGATTAAATAAGATAGAATTGTGAAGAGTGATATGCACTGCCCATGCAAAGAGAGGTAACTGGGGCCAAGGTACTTTACTAAAAGATTTTTTTAATGTTTGTTTGTGTTTGTTTGTGTTTTATGAGAATATTGGGGAAATTCCTGTAGAAAGACAGGAAAAGATTTAAATATGTAATGATTTGTTTGTTGTTGAAATTTTCAATAAAACTTGTTTTAAAAATAAAAAAAAAGAAGCCCCCACACCCAAGAACAAAACAGAGCTGCAGGCATTTCTGGGACTGCTCAATTTTTACAATGTGTTCTTGCCCCAAAAGGCGACCGCAGCGGAGCCATTGCATAGGCTCCTGGATAAGACGGCCAAATGGACCTGGGGGAAACGTGAGGACACCGCATTCAGGAAAACCAAGGACCTGCTCACCTCGGATGCCATCCTCATACAATATAATGAGACCCTACCACTTGCCGTCACATGCGACGCCTCACCCTTTGGCGTCGGCGCCGTCCTCAGCCACACACTCCTGGACGGAAAAGAAGCACCCATCGCATTCTTTTCAAAAACACTCAGCAAACCAGAAAGGAACTACAGCCAGTTGGACAAGGAGGCCCTGGCCATCGTTGCAGCAGTAAAGAAGTTCCACGAGTACCTCTACGGCCGCCGATTCACCATTATCACAGACCACAAGCCGCTGCTGGGAATCCTGGCTGGGAACAAGGCCACCCCGAACATCCTATCCCCCAGGATGACAAGGTGGTTCGAGTTCCTCGCCGCCTACAACTACCGGCTCACACACCGACCCGGTAAGACGATCACCCATGCAGACGCGCTGAGCCGCTCGCCACTACCCGACCTAGACGCCGACCCAGCCCCCACGACGACCACCCTCAGCATAGAGGCATTGCCCGACCTACCCATAACCGCGTCAGACATTGCCCGAGAGACTAATAAAGACAAACGTCTGGCGCGGGTATTACATTGGGTAGAAAAAGGGTGGCCGAAGCAAGACAACGATGAATCATTCAGGACATTCCGAAACCGGCAAACAGAACTGTCATTACAGAAAGGTTGTTTGTTATGGGGGGACAGGGTGGTCATACCAGAAAAATTGCAAGGGAAAGTATTAAAATTGTTGCACAAAGGGCACCCGGGCATTGTGAGGACAAAAGCCTTGGCCAGAAGTTATGCTTGGTGGCCAGGCACGGACAAGGAGATCGAGGCTTGGGTGGCCAAGTGCTCACGTTGCCAAGAAACCAGACCAAATCCTCCCGCCGCGCCAATCCTAGAATGGGAAACCCCCAGGGGGCCATGGTCCAGGGTCCACATAGACTTTGCTGGGCCCACAAAAGGAAACACATTCCTTTTTTAAAAAAACAAATTTTATTAATTTCAAAAACAAACAAATCATCATCAACCATTACATACTTGAACCTTTTTCCATTATAAGTTTTACAAGTCAGATAAAACCTTATTTTATACAATATAATTCTATTTTAAGCCATTTCCATATGAGCATAAAAATACCTCTTATCCAATTTCTCTTTACTTCTCTTTACTCTTATTCAATTTCACTATTATTATTTCATCTATTTCTTTCTGACTTGGTTACCATTATTCTCATTCTGTATTTCTACAAGGTTTTATTAATTCTTCCAACAACATAAACACACAACAAACAAACATATAAAAAATCTTTTAGGAAAGTAACTTGGCTCCAGGTACCTCTCTTTACGTGGGCTTCAATTATATTCATGCTCATCTTACATATCATTACCTATTTTATTTACCATTCTATATCTTCTATAAAAACTTCTCCACACATTTCACTCTTCTTAATTCTATCTTATTTAATCCATCTTAATTTAAATCATTATATTTGTATCTTTTGCCCATTCTTTATTATCCCTCTATCTCATTCCTTATAAGAAAAAGAAAAAGAATTTCTCCTGAAATCACTGCTCAGAGTATGATGCCTTTCTATCCTCCCCCTAAATTAATTAGATTAACATTTAAAATAACACCTAATACCCAATCTGATTCTGCTTGGTACATTCTATCTACTAAATTTTTTTTTAAATAATAATAAAAACAGAGTAATAAATCCAAAATGATTGAATACATAGTTAAATAATAAATCTAAATATTAAATCTTATAGCTTTCCCATTGCCTTTTCAAAAAACAAATGCTACTATAATAGTTTTATAATAACATCAATACCATAGTCATATTAAACTCTTTAATTAAAACTCAATATTCTAAACATTCCCTTTAATATTTTATTAAATTTTAAAATCAATCATTATTAAACATTTCAACATTTTAATTTCTTATTAACTCTTACGCCATTCTAATTTTCTATTTCTAATACAAGTGTTACAATACCATCTTATGTACCTTGCAAAATCTTTTTTAAAGAAATTGTACTTTACCCTTTGTCCCTAAAAAAAATTCCTCTTTTCCCATCTAATTTCAAAACTTTGTGGCTTTTCTCCGCCTTTCCCCTTTCTTTCTTCCCCCACCAAATCTTCCTACCCCCCCTTCTTCTAGCCTCTGCCTTGCTAGCATCCCTTCTCTGTTGTGTTCCCTTTTTCTTTTGTTTACTATCATTATATTTATTTTGCATCTTATTTTTCTCTTTCTTGAATGTTTTTTTAAATCTTAAGTCCTTCATTTTCCTCGCTTTCTTCCTTCCTTCTTTCTTAGTTAAATTTTGAAATTCATTAAAGATGGCTTCTTTGTCTTCTTCTTGTTGTTGTTCTTCTGCCTCGATCTGTTGTATTGTCTGTTGATAGTTAACCAGCGCCATTTCTAAAAAAAGGAAGGCTTTTTCCATACCATCTTTACCGTCTGTTTTTGTTTGCTCATATTCTTCCCTCAGATCCTCAAAAGGAAAAGCCATTATAAATCTTTTCTTTTCTTTTCTTTTTTCCCTCTTTCTTCTTACACCAACCAAGATATTTCAAGAAAAAGATAGAACAATCCCAAAGTCCTCAATCAATGCAAGCCAAGACAAAGTTCTCCCTTTCTCTTCCAGGGGTAGTATCAGACAAAAGAAAAAAGAACATCCAAATCTGTATTTTAAAGCCTTATTGAAATTATATTTCTGTCTTCAAATCCTTAAGGCATCTCCTCCAACAACATCAGACCAAATGAATATCTTTTTTGTCCTCTCCCTTCCGACTTATCACATAAAGCTAGTTTTACCTGAAAAAAAAAAAACAGGTTTCTCAATATCCACTTATTAATTCCGTCGGGAGGAAGAATAAACTTTCCTTTCAGCACCTCAAAATTGCCGCTTATTTTCTCTTGTGGAAAGAATCATCCAAAAAACCATAATTTCCAGGAATTATATTAAATGTATCTTAGAGTCCTGGATCAACCAAGAAAACTTTCACTCTCAAAGGCTTTCTCCTCTTCCTCCTGCGCATTCTTACCCAGCTGCCGGCTTCTTTGTGGCGGCCATTGCGGACCGCCGCTGCACCGTCTTGGGAAAAGGGGGTTCTGCCGGCCGGGGAGGGGGTCTGCAACACCCCTCTCCGGATCCCCCCTATCTTCAGCTACCCCTGCAGGGTAGCCTAGCTCCGAACCCATCCGGATCGGAGCACCAAAAACGGCTAGCACGGCAGGGATCGCAGAGAGTCGCAAATCCCTGCCGCTCGCGAAGCCGACAAACCGGAAGTTTTGAAAAGGAAACACATTCCTCATCACGGTGGATGCTTACTCCAATTGGCTGGAGGTAAGCAACATGAAAACCACCACAACAGAAGCGGTCACCAAGGTACTCAGCAAGCTCTTCGCAACCCACGGCCTCCCAGATGTCATCGTATCAGACAACGGGCCCCAATTCACCTCGCTAGAATTCGAAAAATTCCTAGCGGAACGGGGCATACGACACGCACTGACAGCAACGGCACATCCAGCGGCCAATGGTAGGGCGGAACGGATGGTTCAATTTACAAAGAAAACCCTCCAAAAGATCGAACACGGGGAAATACAAGAAAAAATAAATAAAATGCTGCTAATACAACATATAACCCCAAACACAACGACAAACAAAAGCCCGGCAGAATTACTAATGGGGAGGAAACTAAGGTCCCCACTCGACAGACTACACCCCACATACAACCCGGAAAAACCACCAGACTCATCAAGCAAGCACCGGGTTTTTGCACCAGGCGACGCAGTCTACGCAAAGAACCTTACCGGAGACCCACTATGGGTACCGGCAACCATAACCCAACTGACAGGCCCCCACTCCTATCGACTGCAGACAACTGACGGGCAAACATGGAAACGCCACATCGATCAATTAAGATCAAGGACAAGAAACACAACCGACACGCAATCAAACACAGACGACCCCATTAACACAAACCAAGAGGGGAGGGAATATACAGGGGATCAAGAAATAATAGAAAATAACCAGCAATACTCACCGGTTAACAGCCAGCTCGAAGCCTCACCAGGAAGAAACAGCCAGGCCAGCTCAACCAGCCCGGAAAGACTAGGCGGGAGCGGCGAGAATCGCAGCTCGACCAACCCGGGTAGACCGGGAGGGAGCTGCAACAAGAGGCCCGGCGACACCTTCCAGGCGGTTCCATCGACAAGACCAAGAGAAACAGAGGACCCAACCGAACCGGCCGAGAGCCAAACAACAACTAACCTGCGCAGGTCCAGTAGGCAAGTACGGAGCCCCGCCTACCTACGGGACTACGTTACGTAGGACCGAACCAAGAGGGGAGGGGTGTTCTGTACAGTCATTTACATACTCGTAAGCCCCGCGTTGCTATTGGCTAAAGCGCGCGGCGACCGAATTGGTTGAGCGAGCCGCACGGATTGGCCCGTTGAGAATCCCCCACGATTGGTGGAAACTAATCGCGGGAGATTCGAAGTGGTGCCATTGGCCGCGGCCACCGCGGCTTGGGAATAAAAAGCCGCAGTTTTTCCCTCCAAGCTTAAGCTGCACCCGGAGCACAATAAAGAGCTGAAACCAGTCACTGACTCCGAGCTTCCTTCCTGCGACGGACACGACACTTCCTTTCATGGAAAAGGATCAGAAAAGGCAAACGCATTACAAATAAATAATTAGCTTTCAAAATGGTATTCAGGAGATACTTGTTTTGTAGGACCATGGCCTAAGTTAATTAGGTGATGTACTATTGTCATAGCATTGTATCTTACAAGTACTAGTAAAAATGTGTTTGGCCAAAGCATGATGAGTTGTCAGGAGAACATTAAACTTCAACTTGTGGTACTTGATAGTCAAATTCTTGAAATTATTATCTTGCTATTATTATTAACTTGCTATTATAGAATATATAAAAATATTGGAATAAAAATCAGACAGAATTAATGGCTCATAGATTTCACAAGCTCAGAATATAATAAGAACTTAAGTTCACAATTCAGGAAGTAATTCAGTAAATATGATTTATTAGTATAATAAATAGACCTGCTAATAATGGAGGTCCTGGTAGAATAATTCCCATGATTGGAATATAGCAATCAAATTTTCAGTTTGAGCTATTCAGCTGCATTTTGCTAAGAATCTATCTTCATATCCTACTAACTTTAACACAAAAATGTTCCACTAACTGTTTTTGGTAGCTTTGTCCATTTAGGACTCCAGTTTTAAACTAGCATACAAAAGTCTTGCCATATGAATCATTTCTCAACTTGTTAATACTGGTGACAGTGTGAACACATGTTGCCCAGTGTTTGGAGCTTTGGTCATTCTCACTCTTTTTGACATCATTAACTATTGTAGGCTCACTTGTTCTCAACAATAAGTTATAGACGTAGTTCTTGTTTAGCTACTACAACTGGAATCAGCAGCTCAGTTATTAAGCAAAGTGGCTGCTAAGTGAAACTGTGACAAGCAGTTATAATCTTACTTCAACTTTCCTTTGCTTCATTGAGCAGTGAAGATCATAAATGTGAGGAACATTTCTTTTTTATCAAAGTCTGGATTTGGCAACATTACGTTTAGAAAAATAACGAGAGCTGGATGACATGAAAATTAAGTATAAATAAGGACTGGTTTGACAATCACACTGAAGAAATCAATGATATTGCATGAAACCAGAATGAAATATCAAAAGGGGTGCTAACAAAATCCAATCCAGACTCTTACTTACATTTTGTATTAATGATTTAGGGGAAGAGGTACAGGACATTCTTATCAAATGTGCAAATGTTGCAAAATTGGATAAGATACCTAATATTCTAACAGAGCAAAGTGAAACACTAAATTATCTTGATAGATCAGAATAATTAATGAAAAACAGCAGCATGAAATTTAGAGATCAGTGCAAATTTACAGGTATAAGATGGATTTTACTGGAAGGTCATTTCAGTCATCTGGTTGATTGCACTTGGATGAGTCAGCAGTGAGATGCAAAAAAAGGGGGGGGGTGCCACACAAATAACTGCAAATGACAAAGCAAATGGCTTGACTGCATCATTTTGCTTTGTTTGTGTCCCACTTCAGGCAATGTCTCTATTTTTTTTAACACAAATAGGGTTAGGGAAAGTAGTAAGTCAGGCAATTAGAAATTAAGCTCATGAAGAGTGTCTATGGAGAGGGACACATTTAAATTTGGCAACATTAAAGGAGTTGAATTTTACAGTGTTGGGATTCAATTTTTTTTACTACCAGTTCTGTGGGCATGGCTTGGTGGGCGTGGCAGGGGAAGGATATTGTAAAATCTCCAGTCAGAGGTGGTATTTGCTGATTCTCCAAACTACTCAAAATTTCCACTACTGGTCCTCCAGAACTGGTCAGAACCTGCTGAATACTACCTCTGATTTGAAATCAGTTTTCAGATACCTAATAGAATACCATATAGAAGAAAAGTGAAGACCTGTTCCTTTTATTCCAGAGCGCAGGAGTTGCAATAATGGATTTAAATTAGGCAGATTCTGAGTACTATTGTAATTCGTCATAGTAACACCAATTTGACAGCAGAATCAATTATAGTACTTGGGGAGGAGGATTCCTCGCAGTGCACACGTTCAAGCAAAAGTTAAACAGGTGTTTGTGGAAATGCTTCCATTGGATTCCTATATACACCAGGAGGCTGCATTCGATGCACAAATCGCCCTTCCAAATTGAATTTGCTATTTTTGAGAAAGCATCCTAACCTACCCACTGCTCCAGTTGGGCGACTGAAAGGATATTTAGGCTGATTAACAGTGTCCAAGGATGAGTCTCAATACACCAAATTTCCAGCACACGCGCACAAAACAAAGCAAAACCAACCAACCCCAAACCGGCTTTAAACGTTTCTGAATCCCATTTCGAAACGAGGCGCTCGAAATGGGATTCAACCTAGTCTTTAAAGGCCAGGAGTCAGAAGGGAAAAGAATGACGTGAGGATTGGTATTTCCTTGAAATTCTTGAGCTGAGCAGGAAAAACGATACTCGTCTGCCCGCCCGAACCACTATCTTACGCCTGCGTCCCCTTAGAGGGTTTTCCAGGTAGAGTTCGACAAGTGCTCCTTGCCCAACCCCGTCCAAGCCCTACGGGGTCTTACTTGCCGGCTGCCTATCCACCCATTCATGGCCCTCGTTTAGCTTGCAGTACAAACAACCCTCACAAAATAAAGTCGTTCTCCTCTCTAGTCTTTGGGGTCAGGCAAAGAAACTCCCGCCGTCCTCACTCCCCTTCCTTTGCTGCCGCCTCCGCCTCCTAGGACAGAGGGGTCTTCAGAGGTGCACGCCCGCGCGCTCCCGAGGCAGCCAGACTCCGTCAGTCAGTCAGTCAGTCATTCAGACCGCCAAGCCACTCAGAAGGGATTCCTGGCTGAGTTCCAGGTCGGCGCACTAATACAAGCTGCTAGGCTCCCGCCTGACTGACGCCTCGCTCGCTCGCTCGCTCGCTCCCTGGCTGGCTGGCTGCTGCTCTCGCTCTGGCCTCTGCCGCCGCCGAGTTCCTGCAGCCGCGTCCCTTCGCACGTTAGAAGGAGGGGGAAGTGTGAGCCACTCGCTCGAAAGAAGTTGGCGCAGTCCCGGAAAGGCGACGGCTGGCCATCCGGCGGGAAGGGCAGGCGGCTGAGGCGTTCCAACCTACGGGCAGGTACCAAGCTTTTGTTTGAACTCATTTATATATATGCTGGTTTATTTTCCTCGGGCAAGAAATGTCAGTTCCCGCTCCGAGACTTTTTGCCTTGTCTCTAGCCGGGCTGCCCAGTTTTGGTTCTGTACCTCAGGGTAGCAAACTTCAGCCCGCTTCTCTCGCTCCGCTCTCTGTTTACGTTGCCTGCCCTGCACAGGCGTCAATTTCCTCGACCAGCAGCTACGTGGTGCCCAGCCCTGCCCTTCGGCGGACAAGGCTCTCTTAAGCCTGAACCAAGCTCTCGAGGGCACTTTGGCAGCCGACAGTTTCCTTTTGGCTGCTCTCATGTCCGGCTGTTTTCATTCCCCCCCCTCCCCCCCCCCAACAAGATCTCCGGCTATGATAGGTGTCTGTGAGCCCGCGCGCACACACATAGTTTATTTTAGGAAATACTCTTAACGCTGCTAGCCTGTGACACTGTATGAAGTCTGCGTGTTTTATCTGAGAAGGAAACCTTTTCACAGAAGGGGCTTTACTTCAGAGTAACCTGTATGAAACTCCTGCTGCTAGGCGAGGCTGGCGGAATCCTAAAAAAAAAAAAAAAAACACCGAAAGAAAAGGGGAGCTCCAAGCAATTGAGGTTCATAAAAGTAGAATAATAGAATTGACCGTGTTTAACTTGCTCTTATTCTATTAATGGTCGATATTTTTTTCCGAAATGTTTCCCCTCATAAGCGAGAGCTTGCCCTTCTTTCGGTGTCCTTAGAAACGCGCCACATCCATGCAGAAAGGAAGGAATGGGGAGGGGGGGGAAAGGATTGATATAGGAGACAAACTGACGCCAGTATTGTGATCGGAAGGAGGGGCTCAACGCGAAACGTTTTTTATGGCTAGTTAAACCGCTGTCAAGCGCTCTTCAGCCTCTATTTTGATTTCTTTCTCTGCTTTCTAAATTAAGACAGAAAGCTGGAAAATAATTCCGTAGGCTGCTCTTCAACTTCTAGAGGTTACCTGTCTATCAAATCAGGTCATGAGGGAGAAAAATTATATTTAAAAACAAACGTCAGGAATCTTGAGTCACCATAAAATAAATGCTGATTTCTTTTATAATAATATTAATAGGGCTAGAAGACCTTTTCCAGTTTGCTGTTAAAGACTTTGAGTGGGGTACTAAGGTCCAGAATTTGTCAATGTCTGTTATAAATGACATCATTTGAACCAAAGTTTAACATCTTAGTTGTAATAATTGTTTCTAAGCCAAAGTCTGGGAATGGACAGAAGGGAGATAAGGATTTGTCTGAAAAACAGAAAAATATATTTTTAATTCTTAATAAAAACCACCAGAGCATCTCCATTTCACCTAAATTTAAAATGCTAAAAATTAAGAAACGTGGAGGAAACTCAGGTATGATTCTGGTTTAAAGGGGCCATGGGCTTTGCATTGACAGTGAAAACAGTAGTAGACTGAGAAACGCTACTACAATTGGCTCCTCAAAATTCTGGTTAAAAGGCATTCTACAAAATTGAAATTATGGGAGTTTGTCATTGACACCCGTGACTGGATGAAACCACAGAATTTCTTTGATTTTTGGAAGACTTAGTAACAAGTAAATTCTTAAGCTCTGCAAAGTTTCAGGGTTTTTTCCGCAAAACGTTTGGGCATTTCCGCATTTTATGATATCTGAAATGTTAGTCTTTATTTTAAAAAATTACTTGAACTGTTAAAGAAGTTCTATGACTAAAAAACATTTATGAGTACAGAAACAATATATGAGTCTATATCGAGTTGACATTTACATTCTGAATTAGACAAATTGCATTCTCAGATGAGAGAACAAATTAGAAACTTGTAATTCTCTCTCACTGAGTGAATTATCTTATGGCCCAGAGACATAGGAAATTATATACAGGTTCTTGAAATGTAGCCAAGTTTGCAGTTGTCCAGGAAGGCCCCTGCAGATAAGGAAAATATTTGCTATTTTGTAAGTAAGAATTATGAAAATAAGTGATTCAAAGGAGAATTTTAAAGTTTAAAGGATATAGTGGAGCAATAATTTAGACATTAAACTTTTTAGAGAAGTGGAAAACAATGATTACAGTTCAAATGAATTGTAATTTAATCCATCCAGATTCATAAATTGCTGTGGGAACTCTTAAATACTATAACGTCATTTATATTTGACTTTTAAAATGGAATTGGTTTAAGTCAAATGACTGAATAAATCAACAATAGTAGTACCTTTATATAAATATTGCATAAACCATTGAGAGAATATATCTAAAAGCAATTTCAGATACCAACTAATCTCATTCCTATTTAATCTGTGACTTTGTGTACAACCCATGTCTTGATCATTTGGCATGATGATATTCTGTATTACCACTGCAACATAGACTATTTCACCATCATTAAAAACATTTCAAAGCAGCAGCAATACATCCATTCTTTGTTGGATTAAATATATTGCATGATCATAAAACTGATACTAGTTTGAGTAACAGGACATTGCAGTTTGCAAGGTTGCTCACAAACCAAAGCATTACAAAGGATTCTCATCTTTATAGTTAAAATCTATCAAATCTAGTGTAAAGAAAACTTCATTTCCCAATTGGGAGCAGGAGACCTTAATTCTAAAATGAATATATGCCAATAGGAATTTAAACTACTCAGTGGCTGGTTCACAAATAGAGTGAGGTGATTAATGTGATTTATTTGGCTTCACATGTTGTATGAACCAGTCACTGTGGTTTATGCTTGCTCATGATATGAACCAACTTGTTCAATATTATTATTTTGTTCAATAAAACCATTACAATGGTACTGGCTCTCAGCTATGTGTGATCATATTGTGCTTTTAGCCTAACCACTTTCTACTGGAAAACCAGAGTTCTGTAAATAAAACATAATGACATGGAAATATTGTGAAAAATTACTATCTTACTGCAGTGTGGTAAATTTTTAAAACTTTTACTGCACTGTAGGCATTGGGTGTAGAGTGCTATAGCAAATGTGAAATAGTATTAATAAATAAATAATAATTGGATGCAAAACCAAGAAAATGGATGACTATTCACTATGCATTACATCCCCATAATGTTGATAGATTATACACTGCTCAAAAAAATAAACGGAACATAAAAATAAAACATCCTAGATCTGAATGAATGAAATATTCTTATGAAATACTTTGTTCATTACACAGTTGAATGTGCTGATAACAAAATCACGCAAAAATTATCAATGGAAATCAAATTTAGCAACCCATGGAGGTCTGGATTTGGAGTTACACTCAAAATTAAAGTGGAAAAAAACACTACAGGCTGATCCAACTTTGATGTAATGCCTTAAAACAAGTCAAAATGAAGCTCAGTAGTGTGTGTGGCCTCCACGTGCCTGTATGACCTCCCTACAATGCCTGGGCATGCTCCTGATGAGGTGGCGGATGGTCTCCTGAGGGATCTCCTCCCACACGTGGACTAAAGCATCCCCCAACTCCTGGACAGTCTGTGGTGCAACGTGGCATTGATGGATGGAGCAAGATATGATGTCCCAGATGTGCTCAATTGGATTCAGGTCTGGGGAACGGGCGGGCCAGTCTATAGCCTTCGTCTTGCAGGAACCGCTGACACACTGCAGCCATATGAGGTCTAGCATTGTCTTGTATTAGGAGGAACCCAGGGCCAACCACACTAGCATATGGTCTCACAAGGGATCTGAGGATCTCATCTCGGTACCTAATGGTAGTCAGGCTACCTCTGGCGAGCACATGGAGGGCTGTACGGCCCCCTAAAGAAATGCCACCCCACACCATTACTGACCCACTGCCAAACCGGTCATGCTGGAGGATGTTGCAGGCAGCAGAATGTTCTCCATGGCACCTCCAGACCCTGTCACGTCTGTAACGTGCTCAGTGTGAATGTGCTTACATCTGTGAAGAGCACAGGGTGCCAGTGGCGAATTTGCCAATCTTGGTGTTCTCTGGCAAATGCCAAATGTCCTGCACAGTGTTGGGCTGTAAGCACAACCCCCACCTGTGGATGTCGGGGCCTCATACCACCCTCATGGAGTCTGTTTCTGACCATCTGAGCAGCCACATGCACATTTGTAGCCCGCTGGAGGTCATTTTGCAGGGCTCTGGCAATGTTCCTCCTGTCCCTCCTTGCACAAAGGCGGAAGTAGCGGTTCTGATGCTGGGTTGTTGCCCTCCTACGGCCTCCTCCACGTCTCCTGATGTACTGGCCTGTCTCCTGGTAGCACCTCCATGCTCTGGACACTACGCTGACAGACACAGCAAACCTTCTTGCCACAGCTTGCATTGATGTGCCATCCTTGATGAGCTGCACTACCTGAGCCACTTGTATGGGTTGTAGACTCCGTCTCATGCTACCACTAGAGTGAAAACACCACCAGCATTCAAAAGTGACCAAACCATCAGCCAGAAAGCATAGGAACTGAGAAGTGGTCTGTGGTCACCACCTGCAGAACCACTCCTTTATTGAGGAAGTCTTGCTAACTGCCTCTGCTTTCCACCTGTTGTCTATTCCATTTGCACAACAGCATGTGAAATTGATAGTCAATCAGTGTTGCTACCTAAATGGACAGTTTGATTTCATAGAAGTGTGATTCACTTGGAATTATATTGTGTTATTTAACTGTTCTCTTTATTTTTTTGAGCAGTGTACTTTCCCTTCAGAAATGGAAGCAGAAGTTTAATTCAGGACAAATAATCTGTCGAAGAAAAATATGCATGGGTTTTGGTTGAGTATATAAAAGACAGCCAAGAACAAGCATTGGTGCAATTAAAAATTGGAACTTCTCAAGTGTACAAGAAGCAAAATGTAAATATCAAAATAATATAATGAAAACACAAACAGAATACTGGCAAGGAAAACATTTCATGGTTATTTTTTTCAAAAAAAGATTGAGGGGAAAGTGGGTAAAGATGAAATCTTGAAGTGATTTAGAACTGGAACATTAAAGCATTAAAAAAAGAAACTGAAGGCTGGGCACAAGGGCAAGTTATTCAAATGAATACAATCAAAGCCGGAATTGAAAAATTATCAAATGGTTCACAATATGACAAAATTAGTGACCAGAGAAATGCTGTGGATATAATTTAATTGGATTTAAGTAAGGCATTTGATAAAGTAAACCACAACCTACTACTTGATAAGATAGAAAAATGTGGGTTAGACAGCATCATCACCAGATGGATTTGTAACTGGGTGACCAACTCCACTGAACATGTAGTCTTTAATGCAATTACATCTACATGGAGGGAAATAGGCAGTGGGGTACCCCAAGGCTCTGTCTTAGGCCAGTACTCTTCAATATCTTCATCAATGATTTAGACAAGGGGATAGAAGGGAAACTCATCAAATTTGCAGTTACTGCAAGCTGTCAGGAATAGCCAACACTAGGTTCAAGATAAAGAAGGATTTCTACAGACTTGAACAATTGGACTTATCTAACAAAATAAAACTCAGTGTTGAGAAAAGTAAGGTTCTACATTTAGGCAAGAAAAACCAAATGCAATCAAATATAGAAAAGGTGGTATCGGGCTGAATAGTAGTAACTGCTAGAGGGATCTTGGAGTCCTAGTGAACAATCACTTAAATATGAGCCAGCAGTGTGCTGCAACTATCAAAAAAGCCAACACAATCCTAGGCTGCATTGACAGAGGGATAGAATTAAGATCACATAAAGTTTTAGTATCACTTTATAATGCCTTGGTAAGATCACTTGCAATAATCCAGTTTTGGTCACCAATAAAAAAGACATTCAGCTTCTAGAAAGAATGCAGAGAAGAGCAATAAAAATGATCAGGGGACTGGAAGCTAAACCATATTGAAGAATGGTTGCAGAAATTGGGTATGTCTAGTTTAATAAAAAGAATGGCTGGGGGTGACATGATAGCAGTCTAAGGGGCTGCTATCTAAGGGGCTGTCACAAAGAAGAGGGATTAACTTATTCTCCAATGCACCTGAAGGGTGGACATGAAGCAGTGGATTGAAACTAATCAAGGAGAGAACCATTAGAAAAATTAATCAGTGGAACGACTTGCCTTAAGAAGTTGTGGGTGCTCCAGCATTGGAGGTTTTTAAGAAGAGATTGGACAATAATTTGTCTGAAATGGTATAGGGTTTCCTGTCTAAGTAGGGGGGTTGGACTAGAAGACCTCCAAGGTCACTTCCAACTTCTTGGTATTCTATTGTTACTCTATTGTTATCATTATTCTGATTCAAAGTGCAGATTGTGCAAAGAAATAGAAGAAACAATAGATCATATACTCAGATCATGCAAGAAGATCGTAAAAACAAATTGTAAACAATGACATAACACAATTGCTAAACTGTTTCACTGGAAGATCTGTCAAAACATGCCAGTAATGAAAAATTGGTGAGGACATATAGTTGAAAAAGTTGTAAAATGAATAGGTTAAAATATTGTAGGAATTTTGAATACAAACTAATAAAGACTTGGCTCATAACACAACAGGTTTAATTATGGTTGAAAAGTACAAACCGGATTTATGTGGCAATACCAGGAGATAGGGAATTAGAAGACGACACTTAGAGAAGATTACAGAGTGTCAAGATCTGAAAATCAAAGTTGAAAGATTATGGCATAAAACAGATGCAATGGTTCCAAGGTTTATTAGCATAGTGGGTGTCATACCAAAAATGTTTGGGATAGCCCTTACAAAATCTGTGCATTGATAAAATATTCTTCTGTCAATTGCAAAGGGCCACACTGAATCCACACTTATACTACATCAATATATTACAAAATCTTAATTACTTGGAAATACTTGATGCATATAAATGCCAACACCAAACCTAAGCGTATTATCTGTTGTGAACAGGTGGTGGTGGTGGTGGTGGTGATCATGACAATAATAATATCCCTCAGTGAAGAGTATTGACATAGTTTTGGGGCTTGTGTGCTCTGGGAAAGGTGAGAGGTATACCAAACATATAGGACAGGTTTCATCTGACAACCCAGACAGTATATCTCCCATAAACAATATGGTGAGATGTAATTTACAGAAACCCATAAAGGATCAGCCATCGCCTAGGTAAACAAGGAGCATGCTAGGTATTGGAGTTCCTGGGCATCTGGTGACAAATAGACTACAGAGCTCCAGACTGTTGGCTGAGCCACCAGAGCTTCTGAAAAAAAGGTTGTTGATCTGTTATAAATAAGCCAAGATTGAAAAAGAATGATGATTCATTATACAAATCAAGTCCAACAAAAAGAGGATATCTGAAAAAAAAATGTTCCAGTTCTGGAAAGAAGAACATCCAGAATCAGAAATAATAGAACAGTAGTTAGTAAATCAACATGAATTTATAATATAAAATAAAATATTCACAGAAGCAGAATTGAAGAATTGCAAAATCTACCCAAGACAAAGAAACCTGAGCCTTGTCAGAAGTAATTCAGATGTAAAAGCAAACTAGGAGGAATCAACAAAAGAGAAAGGCAAGCATAGTTATTGAGTCGATTTTGTTCTTAACCTGGCACCATCTCCTCTGCCTTCTCCTCAGAATGAAGAAAAATCTCTAACTAAAACAAAATAATTGAAATAAACTATTTAGAATAGCACAAAAACAAAGAATACGGTTGCCTGCATTCTTATAAAGAATCAGCTAGCACCAGTATTAAAAGATGCCAATACTGTAATATGATTATGGCTGCTGATCTACATATTAAACTGAGAAACTTTAATATCAGTCTTTCAAAGATACTCTCCCCACTACTCTTTGCCATTACACTAATTCATTTGCCACCAATACTGAACAAGTCAGGCAATGGCTATCAAATATCAAAAACAAATGCCAGGCTATCCCACCTTCTTTACATGGACTATCTGAACCTGTATGGAAAAACACCATCTGAAATAAAATTGCTGATCAATAATGTCAAAAACGCCACCCTTACCATCAATCAGGAAAAAGTAAAAACTGAAGATGCCCTATGGAAATAACATTAAGAGTCTGGATGGAGAGGATTGCTACAAACACCTGGGGCATCCTTCAAGCTGACAACATCAGGTACACTAATATGAAAAATAAAGTTAGAAATGAGTATGTCATGAGAGTGAAGAAGATCTTAAAAGTCCAAATTCAGTGGAGGAAATATAATCTAGGCAATTAACACCTGTGCAATTCCAGTCATTAAATACATAGCTGGAATATTGGATTGGACCTAAGCAGAACTAAAAGCCTTGGATGACCAGAAAAATAATGAAAATGAATCATATCCTTCATCAATGAAGCAATGTTGCCAGACTCTACTTATGAAAGCATTGGAAGAATTATTTGAAAGACAGTGAAGAAGATGCACTGAAATATACCAGGAAGACTTACTGAGTACTAGAGAGACCAGACTGGCCTACAAGAAAGCCAAATGAAATACATTACATGGCCAGTACATTAAAAAAAAAAATAGGCAAAGCAGACAATAACAAGACTAAGATGTAAGAGCAATGATTCAATGTCTAAAAGCAAGAAAGTTAAAGTGAGAGACAGAGGGGCTATTTCTAGCTATACAGGATAAAAACAAATGCATACAAAGGCAAAGTTGAGAAGAAAGCAGCAGAAAAAAAATGGTGTCTCTTCAAGGAAGCTGAACCAGCGAACCACCTAGTTAGCTGCTGCAAGATCACACAGACTGACAACAAATAAAGGTGTGACATTGTAGCAACTATGGTACATTGGATTATCTGCAAGAAATAATATTTGTCTACAAGCATGAACTGATGGAATCACAAACTAAACAAAGTAATAGAAAATGAAGAACCTAAAGTTCTCTGGGACTTTAGAATTCAAATATACAAGCACCTGCCACATAATACCCCAAACTCTATTACTGAGTTTGACAAAATGCCTGGATAACAGATGTTGCAATGCCTGGAGCCAGTAGAAGAAAACTGGCAAAAAAAAAATCACACAATACAAAGACCTGCAAATAGAAGTAGAATGGCTGTGGCAAAAATAGCAAAGATAGTACTAATAGTAATAGGTTCCTTGGATGCAATTCCAAAACATGGAGAAAACCAGTTGAACACTATTGGCATTGACAATTCACTATGTCAGTTGCAAAAGGCAGTTTTACTTTGAACATCTTAGAGTCTGTGACAGAACCTTTAATATTATTAAACAACAATAGATGCCTATCCCAGGTCCTTGGGAAGGACTTAATAGGTAGACAAAAATGCTAAGTCCAGTCTAAACATTGGGCTGACTTCAATACAACCAACCATAATAATGGGTTGGGCTTCTTAAGACTGAAATAAATGAGTCACAGCTTTGCTTTAAGGAAGATAATTCTTACATCTTAATTTAGATTTCCTCGTACAATTTCCTCCAGATATATTGGTCTTGAGGTCCCAGGATTACCATCAGATATGCTGGCTGAGAATGCTGGAAAATCATGCACCATTTTAAGAATGTCAACATGGACACATGGTCATTCGTTGAAATAAAAATGAAACTGAAGACTGGTAGTTTGTTTTGTAGCATGCCAATTCCTCATTTCATGTTATTTTAATCAAAATAATATATTAATATCTTAAAATATATAATAATTTTAAAAGTCAAGTAAGAACCAGTCTATTGGACAGAGGGTATTTGTCCAGCTAGTCTAATACTTCTATACTGGTTGGCAGGTTGTTTTGTGATTGCTTGGAAGTGCTGATTATTAAAGATAAAAATTCCTACATGCCAACCACATGTTTTGTCTTTGTAGCCTACTTTCTATTCTGTTACCAATGTCATTCTCAAAGTATAAAGTAGCCAGTTGAAAAGATCCAGCTGAAAAGTTTCTGATCTTAAGGCACAAAGAAACCAAGCTATTGACATTTTATCTTTCTTTTTCAATTAATGTTTTTTCTAAAAGAAAAGGTAGAGCAATCAAAATGCAAAATATGGCTTATATTTTATATATATGTATGTATGTATGTATGTATGTATGTATGTATGTATATATGTATATATGTATATATATGTATATATATGTGTGTGTGTGTGTGTGTGTGTGTGTGTGTGTACAATTGTGAGTTTCTCCAATGAGTCTGATTCAAATAGTAATTTTTAGTTTTGGATAGAAATAGTTGTGTAATTCGTTTATTTGGTCTAGGTGGAGATAAAGTATTATAATGCAAGAAAACATTGCGTTCATAGCAAGCTTAAATTATTTCTAGTTTAAATTATTTCTAGTATTATTTTGTGATTTAATCTCTTTTTTAAGTGGCAGGATTGTATTGTATTAAAATATTCAAAGCCACACTCCTTAAAATATAGCATTTTTCATAGGGCAATGACCCCACTCCTTGTTTACATTGGTGTGTATGTTTACATTGGTGTATCTGTGTACCTTTTTCTCATAATGCCATTGAGCATAGAACAGTGGGTGGGGATGCAGCCTGTCTGATGCAATGCAGTACTGAGGAAAAAAGTCTATTATAAATTCTGCAGAGAGAAGACAGTATTTTTCAGGAGTTTCATTTGTGCCAAAACATTTTTTCAGTATATGATAACAGTATATGATAACAGAAATTCCACCATTGCAAATAAGCCAGAATTTGTGAATTACTTTTTTCATGCACATTTTTAAAAGCACCCTACAATTTTATTCCTACTTTTCACTGAAATCAATGAAGTCTATACATGTAAAACATTTCAGAGCTACACTAAAAGCCTTAATCAAGAGGACCAAGAATCAACACCATGCAGCTTTTTAGTTTACAGCATTTTCAAATGGAGAAGGTAACCCACTATGTTTCTTGGCAGGATAATGGTGCTCGGGGGAGCTTTGAAAGCAGTTTGTAATACAATATTGGAAGACCATTGTTGAAATTTTTAAAAGCTCCCTGGGAAACCAGAATTCACATGAGCTTCCTTCTAAAAAGCTTTTTGGGTACATTGCCTAAATATATTTGATTCTCCAAGATGATTGCTAGTAAATAAGTATTCAGATGGTCTACAGCAGGGGTATCAAGCTGGTGGCCCACAAGCCAGATGTGTCATGCATAGGCCATGCCCACCCCAGCTCACGAAGGGGGAAAACATCATGATAGTCACATGATGGCAACATGACACTGCACGTTTGACACCAGTGGTCTACAGCATTCAGGCATATAATTTTTCTAGGTTAAATTTAATATTTGTCTACTAATATTTTTAATACTTCTATTTACAATAAAAACAAAGGATGTATATTATCCACAAAAAGCAGGTAAGAGAGGACATTGAATATGAGGATTTTGTTCACTCACTCACCTTAAGAAATCTCCAACACATGGGAGTTTTTTCTGTTCTGACATATAGTTATACTAAAGTTGCTTATGTTTCATCCTTGCCAATTATTACACTGACAACTAGGAATGCCAGTTTTTTAAAAACTCTACAGTAACTGAAACAGAAGAGGCAATTGGGGGCTCTAGGACATCATTTACCAATATGGATAACTTCTCTAATTGTAGATTTCAAACTCCAGAATTTTCCACCAGCATGACCATTACTGAAAATTCTGGAGATGAAATCCATACATCTGGAAATTGCCTAAGTTGCAAATCATTGCTTAGAGCCACACTTAATTCTTACATTCAGGTGACTCCAGGACCCTATTCCAAAATTTTTACTATTTTGATATGGTATGTACCTTCCCCAAACTCCCCCACCCCCCCAACCCCCCCCCCCCCCCCCCCCCCCCCCCCCCCCCCCCCCCCCCCCCCCCCCCCCCCCCCCCCCCCCCCCCCCCCCCCCCCCCCCCCCACCCCCCCCCCCCCCCCCCCCCCCCCCCACCCCCACCCCCCCCCCCCCCCCCCCCCCCCCCCCCCCCCCCCCCCCCCCCCCCCCCCCCCCCCCCCCCCCCCCCCCCCCCCCCCCCCCCACAAAACCCCCCCCCCCCCTCCCCCCATGCCCCAAACACCTTCTAACTCTTTCTTTTGGTTTCATTTATTCCACACAAAAAAAAGAGGCTTATCCGCAGCCTCTATTTTGAGTGAAATTGGGGTTCGCTTCTCTCCACGGTACATGAAAATTCTAATGTAAATCTTTACATAATTTAACTAAAAAATAAACTCCATCAAATCCCCATTAATGTCCCATTAGTATCCAGAAAAAAATACTTATATGTATTGACATAGTACTATCATGACATAGTACTATCAACTTGGTATCAATGGCTTGCTCAAAGCAGTGGCCTCCAACCTTTTGGGCACCAGGGACTGGTTCCATGGAAAAAGTTTTTTCCACAGACCAGAGGGGACCAGTTGCTGGCATGTCGCGAACCAGTGCTGATCCATGGACTTGGGATTTGGGTCCTCTGCTTTAAAGGCAGCCCATTATCAACAAAACAAATGTTGATATGGCACACTTGAGAACAAGCAAATTTATTTCCTAGATGAGTGTTCTAAAAGGAATAAGGCCTTTACAGTTATTTATAATTTGTAACTATTTATTTTTAGGATTAAATCTAATAAATACAAGTGAGCTAATACAATTATAATAGGAACTAATTGTATAAGTAAGTCTAATATTTAATAATTAAAATTTTCTCAGGTACCTATTTTCCTTAATTACCTGGAGGAATGTGAGTATATGCTTTCTTTGAAACATTCTTTCATTTTATAACACCGGCTCTTTGAAAAAAGCTAATCCTTATTTTTGTTTTGTTTTAGTCTGGTTTTGTTAGCTTTTAGATATAAATAATTCTTATGCAAACCAGAACTGAAGTCAAAGAAGCCAGTATTATGAAATGAAAGAATGGGAATAGTTCCACAGAGCTAGGCATCATCCTGTAAAGTTCAATTCCTTAAATTTGGTTTTCCTGGGGACCAATCAGTTGAGGCAGTTTTATTTTTAGTATTTCTCTGTTATCACAACTGGAATATAGTGTTTAAATTCAGTATTAATTTTAAATGTTCAACAAAACACACAAAAAAGATGTAATTGCTAATTAATTGTGTTCCTAGGTCTCAAAACATTAAAAAGACTAAACTTCAGAATTAATTGAAGTTTCCCTGCAGGGCTTCTAAGAAGCACATAAAAAGATAACAGACTGAAAAGATGCAAATCTCATTGCAGAGTACTATTACAGAGAATAAATATTCTCTCTTAGACTTTGCTGGTAGAACCCAGCACACATGTTTATTTGTTTTGTTTTACTGGATGTATAATGTCTGGAGCTCTCTCTACTCTTCTACCGGTATGATTGCATTTAGTCTAGAATTCCTTCCTGAGGAACATGCATTGCAACTCTTTTGTTTACTAGCTGGATTTCCTATCCCCTTATTTTTGCTACAGGACTTGTGCTTTTGAATGGACTGTCATAAAGCCTATTATATTAAAATGTTGAGTTAAATGCAACTGTAATAATGAACACACACACACTATTTTGTTACATTCATGAAACAGCTTTAGCAGTTCATTGGCTCAAGAAAGGAGAATACCTTTCACCATTTTACCATTCTATGTGTAGAAAGGAAGTGGCCTAAGCATTTCAGAGACAAAATGCATTGTTGGACATGATAACTTTCAACATAAAACCACGTCACCTGAAAAGAAATCTGTTCCAAATGCAAAACACAAGCAGAGGAGAGGAGTTTCAGTTTCACTTTTAATTTCACAGCACCAAGCAGCTTTAGTACAGAACATGAGTTAAGCCATGCCCAGGGCAGCTCCTTGCTATCTCCTTCTTGCTCATACAGCAAATACTGTTTCACTTTCCAAACAGCCCTTAACTCTCTCACACACTGACAGGACATTAGCTAGATACTGATGGATGCTGGTAGGCAGAGGCACAATCCCCCCCCCTTATTTTCCTCCCCCAAAATTAAGCCCGGCCACATAGTTTCTTAGCGAAGCAGGGGTATCAAGCTAGTAATTATATATCTGAACACCATCTTGAACACCAGTGTATCTTGCTATTGAGCACAATGTAAAATAGCTCTAGGAATGTTTTCCAATTTTGTCTGCATGGAAGCTTTCTGAAATATTTAGGCACAGATTTAGAAAGATGAGTAACATGGTTAAAAAGCATTTGTTATATTGGGGTGGCTTTGTCTCAGAATTAGAAAGCAGGCAATACAGATCTAATTTAGTTATGTTTTGAATTTCTTTGTGGTACGGTGCGGTGCTTGTAATAGAATTACAGAAAGATTGCCAGTGTGACCACAGGCATTATTCTTTTTCAGTTTTTGAAATAATGTAAACTGTCATCCTTTAGAATAAATATATAATAGAACTGCCACTGAGGAAGACTTTTTTTTATCTTCTAAGTACATAAGGGTTCAGTGTGACTTCTGTCTAGACAATTCTCTCTTGAGTCTTTAGATTGATTTTGGCACTTTCGGTAACACTAAAACCGATGACATAATCCAGAAGCCTTTTTAAATATTGGTATCAAGACCCTATATTGCACAGTTGCAAATCAAATGAAAAAAATGAACAAAAGATTATACAATAAAGCAAAAAAAAAAAAAACCTCTCTGGGCCTTAACAAAGGACTGAAGATTTTTAAAAATTATATTATGTTGCAAGCAGCATCTAGACTGTATCTGTTATTAAATCCAGTTGTGTGCATTCTTTGGCAACACATTAATCATCAAATCATCAAAGCCATTGATGGTTGCTGCTACACTTACTCTTATCTCTCCTGCTTGGTTTCATCACATATTTTTGTGTGTGTCATTATTATCTTTATAGTTCGATAGCTATAGGCAAACAGAAATTAAATGCAGGTATGTACACTGATATCCACATAGGGAAATCAGCAGATTGGCAGAGAAGAGATGAATATTGATAGAGTATTGAGGAAAAAGTTTCAAAATTATTCAACTGCTTTATCTCTCTTCCTTTGTGACTGGGTTTTTTTTATACCAGTTGGCAAAAGACAGGTTTTTCATTTCCATAGTGGCATAAAAATTTGCATTTTTTGTTGCTAGAGTAGCTACCTCAATGGCCATTGTAAAAAAATCAAGGTTCACTAAAGATAACCAATCAGTAATGCCTCTTCAAAAACCTACCAAAATATATGCATGTTTCAGAATAAAATATTTGTGCTTATAAATATTTATTTCGTATTAGTTCAAATATTTTTCTAATTGACATATTTCTCATAGTCCTGAGATTTTGCTCCTAAGAATGATACCTGAAGATTTGACAATCCAGAGCATGCAGAAGTTCCCTTTTAAGCCAAACAGAACAAATGTTTTTTTCTATTAATTCCTCTTTTAGTTTTATCTCTCGTGCTTCTTTCTTGCCTTATGCAACCCAAAATAACATTTATTTGCAAATATTAAGTGGCAATTGAAAATGATGAGATTTATTATAGAATAAGATAAATAAATGAAAGCCCATTTTATGAGGTTACAGAAGCATTGTGATCTATTGATAATGTTTGTAGGTGACTTTGCATACGCATATTTAAGGTAGAAATGAATATGCCCTCAGTATATAGACCTGTTATCTATGGATGATTTACATACAGTATGTTATATTTTTCCTAATATTCCTTCCGGAAAAAGTCATTCTTTAAATATGTCATTGTGAATGAGATATCAGCAGTATAGAATATATTTTTATATACATAAAGAATGAAAATACATGGGAAGAAGGTGGAGCCTCCTCGCTGATGGACCGTAGATCGCGACTCTCTGCGTCTATGGTCCATGCTCTTTCGTTGGAGAGCCCCGATCATTACGATTATGGGCTGAAGCTGCCTTGGAGGGGCGGCGGAGTAAGGGGAAGCCCCAAGCCAGGCTGAGGGGAACTGCATCTCCCCCTCTGGGCTTGGTCTTTTCCCCCCCGAAGACGACTGCAGCGGTGGTTTAAAATGGCCACCCCGAAGAGGAGGACTCAGCTGGATTAAGCTTTGTGCAGGAGGGAAGAAAGAGGTGGATAACATCTGAACCGGGACAACTGGGCAATACAACTAAACAAAAGTATCCTGGGATTAGGGTAACATGGAATTTTTAAGAAAAGAAAAGTGAGCGGCAAAATTACAAAGGGACAGGAAAAAAATAAGAAAATATTTTTGACAGCTAAGCGGGGCTTCAAACCGGGAAAGAAAGAAGCTGGAACTAAAGATTTAACTAAATTGGACTAAAATATTTTGGCAATAAACAGGCATAAAATAAAGCTGGACTTAAGATTGTCAAAAAATAATAATAAAGTTTACAAATTGGAGACTGGACTGTGCTGGAATATTGAGGTTCAAAAAACCCTAAATAAAAAAATAGGGGAAAAAGGTGAAGACTTTATATAATGGAGAGTGCCACCTTTTGATAAAAACTTGAGCTCAAACAAAAGGGAAAGCATCCTGTTTCTGATTGAACTTGTGTGGATACAACATTAAAGAAATATCGAAACTAAGAATCTTAGGAAGTGAAAGCAGAACCAGAATAAAGGAAAAAAGCAAGGAAAGACTGACTGTGGGATTGATTGATGTTTTTGGTATAGACCCTGGGCTGGAATAACTGAGAACTTTAGAAAAGAAGGAAAGTAAAAGTGGTGGGGGGGTTTTTTGTGGACTTTAACGATTATAAGATATAAGAGTGTGTAATGATGATATCTCTTCGGGAATTAAAAATGGAACTTAAAAACATGAGAGAATTACTACAGGAAAGAGGCGAATCACTTTGCTCTGTTAGAAAAAATGGAAATAGCGATTGAAGAACAAGAAGAAAGAACTTCAGAGGAGGAGGAGTCAATTCAAGGAGAAGACATTTTAAATAGACAACGCAAAGAACACTACAAAGAAGTGGGGAAAGAAGGAAGGTTAAAAAGTTGAGATTTAAGAAGGCAATCAAAAAGGGGAATACCTGTGAAGTCGGGAAAGGCAGAAAGACCCAGCAGAAAAGGGGAAAGGAAGATATTAAGAAAGAGAGGGATATAAACTGGAATGAGAAAAGATATGGGGAAAAGAGGGGGGAGGAGAAGCAGTAAGAAACAGGTACATGAAATAAAGAAATACGGAAATAGTAAAATGTTGAAAAGAATTTTTTTTCAGAGATAATGGTTGATGAATTTAAAAGGGGATTCTGCAGGGTGACAAGGGGTAATAAGAATATTTCTGCAATTAAAAATATTTAGAAAATAGGGTAATATAGATACTGATAACTTTTATTAAAAATCAAGGGGGGGAAATATGCTGCAGAATCCAAATGAAAAGATGTAATGATTATTATTGTAACTTCTTAAAAATAATGGTTTATTGGGAATCAAGATGAGGAAATAAAGGTATATTCTAATCATTGAGGTGTCACACTCAAAACAGTAAAAGGGGGGAAACCTATACTTGGTTTTTTTTTAGTGTTAAAATTTGTATTAATCTAGAATTTATAAAAAGAATGTGTAATGGAAAGGGAATATGACAGACTAAAGAACCAACTAAATTAATAAGTTAATATAGACTTTTATATACATAAAGAATGAAAATACACAAAGGAGTGATATAAGAAGATATACTTTTTTTTAAAGAACTGTACGCAAATATTGTGAAGCTTGAAAAAGTACATGAGAAGGCTGGATTAAAAGATCTGAAGAGAGAAGTGAATTTATTGACTTATAAATCCTTGATTTATGACCACAATTAACCCCAAAGTTTCTGTTGCTAAGTAAGTCAGTTGTTAAGTAAATTTTGCCCCATTTTTTAAAATGTATTTATTTTAGAAAATGTATATTGCCACCTACTCAACCATGGCGACTCAAGGTGGCTAACACGAATATAAAAACATCATATAAAAATACAAATAATAATAAAAGAAAATAATAAAATAATAAAAATAGTAAAATAATAGCCTCCCACCCAACCCCATCTTGGTAACAACGTATATTCATACAAGCCATGTAATGGGCTCCATGCTGCTCTGGGTTCCCCAGACCTGCTGGCAGAACCATGTCTTCAGCGCCTTCTGGAGGAGTGTTAGAGTAATCTAATCTCTGGGGGAATGATGTTCCAGAAGGACGAAACCACCATGGAGAAGGACCTTCTGGGTCCCGCCAGATGTATCTCCTTAGGGGATAAGACTCGCAACATTCCTTGCCTTCCCACTCCAGTGGGTCAGGTAGAACCTTTTACAACGGTTCTTGCCACAGTTGTTAAGTGAATCACTGCAGTTGTTAAGTTAGTGACATACTTGTTAAGATAATATGGCTTCCCCATTGACTTTGCTTGTCAGAAGATTGCAAAAGGCAATCACAAAATCTTGGGACCCTCCAACTGTCATAAATATGAGTCAATTACCAAGTGTCTAAATTTTGATCATGTGACCATGGGGATTCTGCAACGGTTTTAAGTGTGAAAACAGCCATATGACACTGTTTTCGGGGCGATTGTAACGTCAAATGGTCACTAAATGAACTGTTATTAAGTCGACAACTATCCATAGATTATTTATTTTTTAGAAGTCTGTAGAGATTCTCAGTCATCCAGGTCATAGTTATCCCAAAGGTGCTTTTTCTGGAGGCAATTGTACTTTCTTGTTTTTTCTTATTTTTTAGAACTACCCTAATTCAAATATTACAGCAAACTATAATTGAATTGGAAGATGTCAGGTCCAGTCAGTGCAGAAATCCAAATGAAAGTTTCTCTATAGATAGCTGTCTACTTTCTCCTTAATTGCACCCAGTGAAGGGGAGCCCACCATGTCTCACTATCAGACTTATTACAATAATAGGCAGGGTTTTATTTTCTTAACCACCTAATTGAAACCAATTCTTCCTGTAATTTGAATTCATTATTACATACCATGCATTCTTGTATAGCAGGGAATAGGTGTAATGTCCTTTTCAGTTACTTGAAGAATGTCCCATATCCTTGCACAGTCATATTTTCCTACGGCTAAACATATCCGGTTCATTCAATAACTCTTAATATGTCTTAATTTCTAGTCCCTTGTTCTTTTTCTGTGCCCAGAACTAGACATTGTACTAAAGATGGAGCCTGACCAAAGCATAATAAAGCAGAGGGATTAATTCTGTTAAAACAGCCCAAAATCACATGGGTGTGTTGTTTTTATTATTGCAACCACCTTGTATTGAAGTCCCATTGAATCCTTTTAGTCTGTCCATCTGAGGATTCAGTCCATTGTACCAAGCCTTTCCCTTCTGCCTGTTTTTAGTTTCTTAGCTCAAAGTCAAGAAACACACAATGTAAAATGTAAAAAAGGCAACTATACAAACATAGGATTCTCTATGATGAAGAATTGAGGGTGTTTGGTTGTTGCTTTGTGAAACACTTCCTTTAAACATGTCCAAACACGCAAAGGTAGAGTTTCAAAAATGCAGATGTAGAAGGGCAAAACAAAACAAACAAACAAACTTTCCAAAGATAGCAACCACAAACTGTAAAAATGTAAATCTAATTTTATGGATTACCCAGAGCCCCTCTCTGAGGGAAGGAGATGGTTAAGAAATACAAAAAATAAACAAACAAACATCTTGAATAGTTGATGATCTGTTGAGTAAAATCTTAGGTTTCAAAGTGTGTGCAGATTCCCCCCCAGAGATAATGGCTTGAGAGATTAGAACATTTTAGCTTCCTAATAAGACCTAGTTATGACCCAGCATAATTTCATACAATTATGGGAATTTGAGACCAATAAAAGCCAGCTTCATAATAGTAGAGGCTAATTGTTGTCTTGTTTAGTACTGTGATACCTTCATTCCTGATGTAATTTACCTGTCCAACAAATCAGAAAATAACCTAGCAATTGAATCCACTTCTTAATGAATGTGAGGGAGGATGAAATGATTATGTATGTTATTAGAATAATGGTATTATATAAATAATACCATTGTGTTGACCATCCTAATGAAACTACAGTTCAGTGTCTAGATTAACATAATCTCCTAAGAAGTGCAGAAGCTCTTCAAGAGCTTTGGAAAGCAGCAAAGGTAGCAAGCACAAGAAAAACAATCACCGTGTGGGCTATAAGATATTGAACATCATAACCATTCCAGAAATGATGGTTGTAAAGAAAAGAAGAAGAAAAACAAGGACACATAGCAATAGGAGGGGTTTGCACGAGGTGGACAAAGTTCTGGTAAGTGTCAAGTTAAGTAAGTTGGATGAATGGGCTTGGAAGTTCTACTTCCCTGGTCTGCAATATTATCATTATTTATAATGGTTATCCCAGCTCTTGTTTTCACATGCAAGGGATTGAGTCTGGATGAGTACGGAAAAAATCAGTACAACAGAGAGTTTAATTCTGAGTGACTAGTAAGTGACGGTATAAAACTCCTGAAACTTGGCCTCCAAAGGCCAGACTCGCTCCTAAAGGTATAAAGGCTAGATCCTTTATACCTGTTTAGGAGTTCAGGTTGCCATAATGTTTTTTTTTCCTGATTGACTGCTTCCTGCAAATATTCTCTGTAACAGAGTAACAAAGTTGGAAGTGACCTTGGAGTTTTTCTAATGATAATCCAACTCCCTGCTCAAGCAGGAAGTCTTCTTACTCATATAGAATATGGTGGCTGCTACTTTTTATTTTTTTGACATTCCTGATAGTTTTGTAAGGTGATTCAGTTAAACTCAAATCTCTCTACTTCCCTTATTGGATAATCGGATCACTCCACATGGTGACTTCATATTTAATACTGTGTGTTACAACCTATGTTTCTTCATAAATCCTGAACCAGTATATACAATACCAACTTTCGGGCATACAACCTGTACTTCAGTGCTTTATATGCTTATCAAAATAGCTCTTTAATCAGAATACTAGCATTCCTTAAGCATGGTTACAAATGCAAATTTAGCCTACATACCTAACAACTGTGTGTCTAATATAGATGATACATCAGACATATAAATCTGTAAGTCTCAGGGTACAGATAACTGACTGTGTGTTGTACGTATCAGTGAATCAGATTTCTTTTTATCCGTGTAATAAACAATATTCTGTATCATGGTGGTATTTGAATTCCAAAGCATGATGAAGCAAAATGATTTATTTTTCATTAGCAATAGTTCGTTAATTTTTCATTTCTGATTGCCAAAATTTAATTCCCACTGGTGCTCTTATGTAGATGGTACACTTTGTTTGCTCATTGTAATTGCACATTGCATCCTGGATGATAAAGATCATTTTTATAATAGAATTAAGACCTCATTTTAATGCCAGTAGTTTCTCCAGAATTTAATGATCCAGAATTTAATGATCTCCAGAATTTTTGAAGCTCTGAACCATTCTACATTACATTTAATAGATATTTCACTATTTATATTACATAAGAAATGCAGGTTTGGTCATTTCAAAATAGAATAACAAATCCACAGGGATATAAGATAGACTACCAAATTGTATTATGTTACTTAAAAAAATTAATACTACCCAAATCTTACTTTTTTTTCTGACCATACCACCACATGTTTTCCTTTTCATTTATTATTTGTTACCATGGGATGCCAACTTCCTTCCAAACAGCTCATAATAATTTTAAAGAAGCAGTTTTATTTTAACACGGTATCTTTTTCCAACCTTGTAGCTCCAGGATGTGTTGGAACTGAAACTCTTCATCACTTACAGATTGTAGCAGTTGCCAACCTCTAGGTTGTAGAGAACTCTGCTGTAAAACTGAAAAAGAAAGGGACTCTATTTATCCCTTTCAGTATATTTCTGAACCAAACAGATTTATATCTGGGAATGTCAGATCAAAATCAGCAATGCATAGAGTTGACTTTTACACTGTTAACATTTAGTATAAGAGATCTTTCTCCAGGAAATTGATTTTGACATTTCTGAGGTTTTTAATTGTGATTATGGTTTAGATTAGAAAGGGGCAGCATAAAATCCACCCAGCCACCACTAAGGAGATGATGATTATGATACCATCAGAACAATGCTTAATGTACTGAACAATAATAAAAAGGGGCTTTATAATAAAGGAAATAAAAGGATGGCTCCTAATGATTGGACTTGCAATCTAAAAACAGCTGAAGCCCCATATTTATCCATTTAAAATATTATCCAACTTTTTAAAATTAAGAAATGCAATTATCTTTGATTCCAACAGTATATAGTTTATTTATGATATATTTAGTTATGTTTGCATTAATGCCTATATGTTACATTTGTCATCTGTATCTCCAGTTTCAACAGTACAGGCAGTCCTCAACTTATGATCATAACTGAGCCCAACATTTCTGTTGCTAAGTGAGACATTTGTTAAGTTAGTTTTGCCCCATTTTATGACTTTTCTTGCCCTAGTTGTTAAGCGAATCACTGCAGTTGTTAAGCTAGTAACACAGTTATTAAGTGAACCTGGCTTCCCCATGGATTTTGCTTGTCAAAAGGTTGCAAAAAGTGATTGCGTGATCCCGGTCAATGCAGCAGTCATAAATATGAGTCAGTTGCCAAGCTTTTGAATTTTGATCATATAACCACAGGGATGCTGCAGTGGTCATAAGTGTGAAAAATGGCCATAAGTAACTTGTTTCAGTATTGTTGTAACTTTGAACGGTCACGAAATGAACTGTTGTAAGTCAAGGACTTACCTGTATTACAAATTTTACAAATGTCACACCCGGATCTGCAGAGAAGTTATTGGAACTGAAGAGAGATTTTTTTTCAGTCTAGACTTTAACAATTCTTGAAAATGGGAAATGGAAAGATGAAGCTACAGGACAGTACTCGCAAACAGAAACGTGGTGATTACCTATGAAGTTACTTTATTTTATTAGGAAGCTTAGAGTAAAATGTTAAGTCATCGTGTTGCTTCCTTTAAAGAAGAAATCTAAGAACTAACCTCTGTCTTTTTTTTCCCACTGATAATATAATTTTTAGCTTATTTTATCAATACATGGCACATTCTGCAATCAATTTTCCCTTTGTTGTTTCTGCTAATTGTGCCTTTTATCCAAGAACTCATTTGTGCCTTTATTGTTATAGGTTACAGATTCTACATATCAGTAGATTATGTTTGTTTTCTCTTCAAATCTTCCTGTTGAACATATTTCCAAAGCTGGAAATACATACATTTTAGCATTTCCTCACCCCCGCATCCCCTTTAATCTGGGACAAAGGATGGGAAGGTAGGGATTTGCAAAGAAATTCATACTGTTCTCTGCATAGAACAACTGGCTCTGGATGGTTCATGAGCAATTAGAAACGAGCATGTTTGGTTTGCATGTGAACAACAAGGCTGCTTTGGTCCAGAAGCACATCAATTGTTCTAGGCAGAAAAGGCTGTTTTACAAAAGAAGAACAAGAAAAATTAAGGAGGGATTTCTTCAGTAGTGGGCTGCAAATGGTTTAACAACCAGTTCGCGTCTAAGGCACTTGCACGCAGCACTGAAAATGGAACATTTAGAAGCTCAGCTGCTTACCTTCCAAGTCAGCAACTGTAGGTAGAACAGCGAGGGGGGTTGGGAATCAGCTGTGTCGCATGATTGAGATGAGCTAGAAAGCAGGAAATAAAGGACAGGATAGGGCAGAGGTGGGTGGGCAAAGCCAGCTGATTGTTGGAACTACTGGTTTGCTTGAACCGGTTCAAACCACAAGCAGTCCACCACTGGAATTTTTCAGTGATGACAGCTGAGGGGGGAGCAAGGCAAGGCACCAAGCATTAGGAAGATTTGGAGATCTGCAGGTCCGTGGGACATTTTGTTCTGGGAGTTGCCGAGAGCATCCAGAAATAAGCATACATGCTATGTAAAGGAAGCAAAAGCAACATTGGGTATCTTTTTTTCCGAGAATGGGAAGAAAGGGAGCAATTTGCACCAGCCTTGCAGGACCTAACCCATAATATCACTCTGGGATTCATGTGGGCTTTTATTTTGGCTGAACTATAGATGATCTCAGTTACTTCTTTCTTCCTGCTTTTTTCTTTGTGTTTTGATTTTTTATCTGAGATTTCATCATTCGACTTAATGTAGACATCCACTCCAATGGACTCCAATAGCCTATTTTTGTTTTACTGTTAGTCACATTGTGCTGGTATTCTGGAAAATGTTATGCATCCTCCACAAAGTCTCATATCTAAGGAGTGAAAAATGGTGCCCTCTGCAAACATGTGAAAATAGTATTTACAGAAAGTTTTGCTAAGTTTTCTTTATTTAGTATTTCCCAGGTAAGAAATACCTCAGGAAAAAGGAGTTGTTCAACTTTATTGACAAATGATTCCTAACTTTTTTTTGAAAAAAAAAACATGTTTTGTAATAAGATGCACATTTATAATTTATTGTAATTTATATAATGGACACATAATGCAATCTTATATAGCAACTTTGATAATACTATTAATTTTTGACAATCTGTGATATTGCTTAGAAATTGAAGTGACAAACTGTAAAAAAAAAAAAGCAAATAGAAATATGACAATAATTCCCTTCTGTTATAGAATTGTCCTCTACCTGAAGATACTGGGATTAAATATATCCAGCAAAACCCAGAGTATGTGGACAAAAGGCTGATTTTGAAGGAGAATCTCTTCAAGTAGTAAGATTCTTCATTAAAGAAAAAGAAATTGAATAATTGAAATTATACCAGTATTCTCAGATTCTTATGCACTCCAGCACCCCTATAAGTTCTCTGTTCTCCTTCACCAGCCCAGCTGTAAAGAGGCTATTGGGCTGGAAGCAAGGAGATGAAGAGGAAAAATGGGCAGAAAAAGCTGTTGACTCCTTGGTAAAGAAGCTGAAGAAAAAAAAAGGTGCCATGGAGGAACTGGAGAGGGCCCTTAGCTGTCCTGGGCAGCCCAGTAAGTGTGTGACAATCCCACGCTCTTTGGATGGAAGGCTGCAAGTATCTCATCGCAAAGGTTTGCCGCATGTCATTTATTGTAGAGTGTGGCGCTGGCCTGATCTACAGTCTCATCATGAGTTAAAACCTCTGGAATGCTGTGAATTCCCATTTGGCTCAAAGCAGAAAGAAGTCTGCATTAATCCTTACCATTATCGAAGAGTGGAAACCCCAGGTAAGTCAATCGTCTAAATGTTTAATGAAGGATAGCACTGCATTGATCGCATATTTCATAATTATTCTATCTGCAAAAAAAAGGAAAGCTGCCTACAAGCTGTGATTGAAAAAAGTAGCTAGCTCAAAGTAGGTCAAAGAGATCAGATGCAAACATTTAGTTAAGATTACATTGGAAGATCAAAATCCTGAGAAGAAAACATAAGGAGAATTCTGATGCTACGCTTATTAATCTATTGGATGGAATGACTGAAAATAGTGCAGCAATAATAGAAATATATTAATATATTAATAATAAAATTATATTAATAATAAAATTAGTGGCTCTTAGATGATGAATTCTTTACATTTAATCAGGTAGTTTTAAAAAGTATTTTAAATTTGTAGATGATTTTTAATGGTATAAACATAAGAATTTGTTCAACAAATGCACGTTAGCCTAGGTAAATTCTACCATCATGTTCAATCTGATAGTTTAGTTATGTAAATTGGTCTGTTGTTAATAACTGCAGAAAAAACAATTACTACCAACCTGCCTTCAATTGAGAACCTGTATACTGCACGAGTCAAAAAGAGGGCTGTGAAATTATTTACAGATCCCTCACATCCCGGACATAAACTGTTTCAACTCCTACCCTCAAAATGACACTATAGAGCGCTTCACACCAGAACAATTAGACACAAGGACAGTTTTTCCCCAAATGCCATCACTCTGCTAAACAAATAATTTCCTCAACACTGTCCAATTATTTACAAAGTCTGCACTACTATTTACTATTAATCTTCTCATCACTCCTTATCATCCATCCACTCCCACTTGTGACTGTATGACGCTTGTATCCTTATGATTTATATTGACTGTTTCCTAGTATGATTTGATTGTTTATTGTACTCTACAACTATTAAGTGATGTACCTTATGATTCTTAATTTTTGACGAATGTATCTTTTCTTTTACATACACTGAGAGCACCAAGACAAATTCCCTATGTGTCCAATCACACTTGCCCAGTAAAGAATTCTATATTCTACATATTCTAACTTCTGTATCAGTTATAAAACAAAACAAAACTTTCTGTGCTTTTTAAAAGCTATTATACTATACTCGACTATAGGTGAAAAAGCTTTTCATTTGCTTTTTTTTAAAAAAAATATTTTAATTATGGATACCTGGCATGTAACTTTCCGTATATCTTGTTCTTGTCCAAGGTGCTGAAGTTGTAGAGTTCTTTTAGCTTCTTACTTTGAACTGCACTAAATGTTATTTATACAGGAAATGTATTGCTGCTGCATACATTTTCATTGGAAATTACTAAGAAAGAACTCTGTATTAGATAAGAGTAGTAGCTAAGCATTGTTTGGTACTTAGCTTTTGTGTGATTTCAAGTCATTTTTGGTTTCAGATGACAGATTAGACCCTGCAGATTCCCTTAAGTCTTTACCTTGTGAAGAACATCTTAAACATATAATATCACTGCAGGTCAAATGTGTATCTTATAAAATACAGAAGGAAAGGAAGGAACCTATAATATAGCTTTGCTGCAATCCTACAAGAGCAGGAGGAAGGAGAACATATGACTCTCTGGATGGTGACAGATTGTTTTGCTAGCTGCCCAAAAACACCTTGAATTTTGCTCTGCAGTGGTATGGCACTATGAAGTATCTTCAGAACCATTGTATATTAATAGATTATCTCTTAACTAACTTAGCAATAGAATTTTGTACTTGCTGCAGTTTTTAGCTTTAAAGCCTTAAAGCTGTGTCACAAATCTCTAGACTTGAGGTTCCAAATAATTAGTATTTCTGTTTACATGCTTGTGATCAAGCAGCTCAGAAATAATCTAAAATGGATTATATTGTATAATGTGACAAATGTGCCAGATCTTGGAAAATACATAGTTCGTAACTTTAGCAAAGCTATAGTTTTGAGCTAAAGCATCATATGTAATGTCTGTTTGAAAATTCTATGGATGGGTAATAAGATACTTCTGCCTAAGACTCTAAATAACTTTTATTTTCAAAACATCTGTTTTGTTCTTTTGCTGTAGTGTTACCTCCAGTATTGGTTCCAAGACATAGTGAATTCAACCCACATCTTAGCCTCCTTGCCAAATTCCGGAACACATCTCTTCACAGTGAACCACTGATGCCTCACAATGCAACTTACCCTGATTCTTTCCAGCAGCCTCCCTGCACCCCTTTCCCAGCATCCCCCAATATGTACTCTCAGTCACCAAGCAGTATGAGCTACCCAGACTCCCCAGGAAATTCTTCTGCACCGGGAAGTCCTTATGAGCTCACAGGTATGCAAAATACTATTCCTGAACACTAGATGAGTGGTGCTGAGTCTACGGTAATTTCTTTTTAGGAATCAGAGTTTTGAATCTTTTTTTTTTTCTTTTTATGACCCTGTTATCCCTTAATTCAGGGTAGAATTGAGGTGACTGAATGGAGCTGAGTGTTTCCTGGCTGGCTGGCCTTCCTGATGCCTATGTGGAGTTGGCAGCGGATAATTTTCTCTTTGCACTCTGAGAGAGAAACAAAATATCTGCTATTACCTAGGATTGAACTCTCAACTTTCTGGCTGGGAGGCGAATGTCTTTCATGCACTAGGCCACCATGCCACTCTAGAGTTTTGCAAAATAAAATAAAATAAACCGGCTTTCGATGGTACCTCATTTTTACAAGTTCAAGCAATTTTGCTAATAACAGCTGTATTACTCTGAGAATTTGATTTGAAGAGTGGCTTATTTATTAATTGATTTATTGGTTTATTGATTTTACAGTTTTTATAATTCAACAAGCTTTAAAGACTGTGTAGAGGTTGCAACACATTATAAAAGCAACAATAGAAAAAAGATATGAAAACCAGCAGCAATAAGAAATAATTCTAGTTAAAATTACTAAAGTACTCAGTAGAGAGTACTCAAGGTTTTAAACTAGGAACAAGGAAACCTAGTTATTTTATCCACAGAAACTCCCTGACTGACTTCGAGCCACTTACTCAGCCCAATTTATTTCACAAGATTTTGTGTTTGTGTGTGTGTGTATGTGTGTGTTGTGTTGTGTTATGAAAAAATAGTATGTATGCAATCCTAATTTATCCCAATTGTGATAAATTGAATAGATTTATTCAGATAGTCAACAAAAACATTAATAAAGAGTTCCAAGTATTCTTGAAAGTTGAAACAGAGAATCTGGACTCTTTGTGGTTTATGTGTGCATAAAATGAAATCATTTGAAAGCATCTGATCTAATCCAATATAATGTGTGTAATAAATATTTGTGCTTCAGTCTCTGAAGTCTTTTCTTTGTATTTATATAGGCAGGTTATGAAATACTAAGTACAGCATTGTTTTCTTTTTCCTAGCTGATACACCTCCTCCACCTTATAATGGCAGAGAAATATCACGAAGCCACAATGGATGTCCTGTACATGCAGTTATAGAGAGTCCATTAGTGCTGTCACTGCCCAATGGAGGTAAATCTACTGATGGAGAACCTGAAAGTATGAAAATACTGTATTTTTTTCCATAGCAGGAAGGATTTGGCCCAGACCTGATTGGTAGCCCAGGAACTATTCAATCTTTGTCAGAAGTGGGGAGGGAAATACACAGTATGAACACTGTCCTGAGGCAGGGGGTGACCCAAAAGTTACATGCAGTGACCTGGCCTTGACCCTAATACAATCATTACTCCCCAAAATTAACAAGGGAGAGGGAAGGAAAAACCAACTCTGCCACTTCCCCCAGCATGGGAAAAAGAAATCTTCATGGGCCAGAGTACAGATCCAAGGGCGGCAGGAGGAAGGGAGGAAGGAGGGTTCTCCACTGGGATCATATCATGCAACAGGGCAGCCATGAGAGAGCCCCCTCCTCTGTGAGTTCCAAGGGGAAAGAAATAGCAAGTTGGTTGGTGGAAACGTTCAGCAGCTGGGATGTCCCTGCAAGTGTGCATATACATCCCTTGGATGGAAAGGCCAAGCCAGGTAACTAAGGGTGGTATTGACATCTGCTCAGGTAGCTTTTGATAGCCACTTTTCCCAAAATCTTCTGCAGCAGCCCATCTTCATCCAAAGTGATCCTTAACCAAACACTTCTGGTAGACTCAAACCAGAATAGTCTTCTATTGATTTGATTTGAATATTTGTGATATTGTTGAAGATTTGAATGATTTTCCTCTGAGTTAGGAAGGATAAACAGTTGTCATGGCAAAGAGCAATTTAAAAAAGTAAAAGTAGTGGTGCATAGGTTTATTTTAGTTTATTTATACAAGTTTTATCCCTCTTCAATCCACTTTTATTCTTAAGAGGTTGGAACAGGTTTACTCTTTAGTTCCTTACATAGTTAAAGACACTAAAGATGGGATATAATTTGATTTATATAGTTTCCCATTTCCCCCCAATTTATGATTGTTCTGCCCTATTTCTAGATTTTTTAGTAATTGTTTAAAAACACTGCCTCTCCAGTTTGTATCGATTTGCATGCATTCTCCTAATACACAAATTTTATATGTAACTTTTCCTAACAAAAAAAACCTTTCACAAACATTTTCCCCATCTATTTTTGTTTTACACATATTGTTAATTGAGCTATATCACAATTCACAATGCTGCAAGTATTTTGTAGTATAACTATGTTTTGGCTTGTGTATAGATTTTGAAAATGCAAATTTAAAAAGTATATATTATATTAAAACTGAAATTTTATTACTTTTGTCCAGTGTACCCTAGTAGACACTACAAGGTAACATTTTAAAGCAGTTTCCATGTGGTGCACAGTAATTAGGATACATACTTAAAATGGAGACAGAGAAAATAAGTTGCTAGATCAGTGTTTCTCCATGTAACTCAGTCTCAACCTGAATGGATGGCTTGTTGGAGAATTCTGGGAATTGAAGTCCACCCACACTCAACTTGCTAAGTTTGAGGACAGTGTTAAAGTTGTCCTGAAAAAGAACTCTGTTGAATCAAGTCAAGAATCATCATCATCGGTTCTGCAGCCAGTATGCAGTTATCTTCTCCATGAATTTGTTAGTCACTTTTTAAAACTTAACTACTTTTTCTGCCCTTGAATGTTACCCAGATTTGTGTGTGCCAGAGTGCTCTTTCATTTGATAACAGTACATTCCATAGTTTAATTATGCCTGTACAAAGAAACACACCTGCCATTCATTCCTGAATATCCCAGCATTTTATTTCAAGATATGACCCAAATTTTCTAATACTGTGAATGGATGAAAAGCTGTCCACATTTTATACACCATCTGTGATCTTATATAACTTAATAATGTTTTGCCCTTGTTTGCCTTCTTTTTGAACTTAAAACTTCAGCTTTAAGTTCAAGTTTTTGAACTTCTCATCTTTCCTTGAAGAATAACATGCAAGGCCAGAATAGTTTCATTCTTTCCTTCCCCTTTCCAAGTTCAGTAATGTCCAATGTTGGTGAACCTTATGTCAAAAATTCATAAATGCCTAATTTGACTGCTGGCATGTGTCTCAGACACACACACATCAAAGAAAAGAAAAACAATTCTGTACATATTCATTTAAAATTAAGTGCACTTTTCGTGCACAAATGCAAATGCCAATTTCACTCAATCACTGATAGTATGCTCATTTTGGAGGCTATAATCACAGTTGTCTTCTGCACTTGTTTCTTCAATAATGAGCTTTATTGTGCAAACAACTACCTGTGCAATGGTTGGAAGACAACTGAACTGTGCAGCTAGCTATGTTTCTATCATATTTTGCAAGTTGCTGTCTCTTTCATGTCACTTCCAGTTACAAATATGAAGATAACATAATATGCTGATATGGATTGTGAGAATACATTTTAAGGTTTGAATGGTGCAGCTTGAATTTATATTTGTTCAGTTTCTTTGGCAACTCAGACCGTGAGAATAACAGTTGTTAGGTGCTAGTCAATGCTGGTGTGTCACCCAAAACATCATGGTTTAGTAACACTTTTTAAATATGAATACCATTACATTAAAATGTATTTTAGTCCTTTTTCTAATATTTACTATGATGAAATTTACTTACTTTCGTCCTTTTTTTTGAAAATACCACAGTGAGTTAACATTTTAATTGTGCTATTTGTCTTTATATCTCTTTCCTGCTCTATCAATACCAGCTATATCAATATACATGAAGAGTATATTTGCAGTTCAGATATGTAATCAGTTTCGTTATTATTGTGCTTTGTTGAGGTAATTCCCCGTTAGGAGAATGAGCGCATACAGGGAGACGTATTTGAGAGTAGTGTTTGAATAATACACACACAGTACACAGATACACTGTACAGTAAATGTAGGTTTTTACTTCCAGAAACGTTAAGCAAAGTCCAAAATAAGCAATCCAAAGTCATTCACAGGTAAATCAGTTTTCAATCCAGGGATAATCCAATAACGAAGTCCAGTGTCAAAAACAGTTCAGTATCAGACTTACATCAAATCCATGAATATCAGTCAATTAGGAAAAATGGAGGAACGGCAATATTCTCCAACAGAAGGAAACAGAGACTGACTGACACTCTCTTCTGAGACTAAAACAAACCAGGTTTCTGGCTCCATCTTATGGCCGTTTGAGAAACCACACCGAATTACAGTTTTGCATTTTCTTAAAGATACAGTTTTAAAATGTTTATCCTGGTTTATATATTTCTAACCCAAATACCTGTTAGATGACTTATATTCCTAACATGCTTCTTTCTACATTTCTGTTGCATCTTCTTCATCTGTGAAACCTTCTTCCAGACTTCCGCCCTGTTTGCTATGAGGAACCACAGCACTGGTGTTCAGTTGCATACTATGAACTTAATAACAGAGTTGGAGAGACTTTTCAGGCCTCTTCTCGAAGTATACTAATAGATGGCTTTACAGATCCTTCAAACAATAAGAACAGATTCTGCCTTGGATTGCTATCTAACGTTAACAGGAACTCTACTATAGAAAATACCAGAAGGCACATAGGAAAAGGTAAAAGCACATTTCTTCTGCAGCAATAAGAAACACTGCTTGGAAGCATTTGGATTCAGAAAATGGTTGAGTTCAAAACTGCATTTCTAAAATGTATGTACTGGTAGTCCTCGACTTACAACCAGAATGGAGCCCAAACTTCCTGTTGCTATGCGAGACAGTTGTTAAGTGAGTTTTACCCCATTTTATGAGTTTTCTTGCCACAATTTTAAGTGAATCACTGGAGTTGTTAAGAGTTAGTAAGACAGTTGTTAAGTGAATCTGACTTCCCTACTGATTTTGCTCATCAGAAGGTCAGAAAAGGTGATCATATAACACTGGGACACTGCAACCATCATAAATATGAGCCAGTTGCCAAGCATCTGAATTTTGATCACATGACCATGAGGATGTTACAACAGTTGTAAGTGTGAAACTGGTCATAAGTCATTTTTTTCCAATTCTGTTGTAACTTTGAACGATCACTAAACAAAGGTTGTAAATCAAGGACTACCTGTATTTGTCAGCTTTGGAAGCCATATTGAGATTTGATGTTCTCACGCTGCCACAATTGAGCTTGAGAAAGTGGGAGGGAGGGAATTCTTTGAATATATCTAGTTAGACAAAATAAAATTCTTTTGCTGGCTCAAGGTCACGGAGTGTTGTGCATAATGAAATGGGAATCTTACTTTAGGATGGATGGTGATTGGACCATGTGATGTGATGATGGCTAAGGGGGGATGGATTTGTAATTTTGACTTTTGCAAGGAAGCCCCCGAAACTTTCAGATTCAGGATTCCACAGTTACTATCCAAATAAAGGAACCTTTTAACGCATGGATTTTAAAAAAAGAGTTACAAGTCTGGCTTTAATTTGTTGAAAATTAGATTAGATTTGGCTACCTCTTTTTTCTTAAAGGTGTTCATCTGTATTATGTTGGAGGAGAGGTATATGCAGAATGTGTGAGCGACAGCAGCATTTTTGTACAGAGCCGCAACTGTAACTATCAGCATGGTTTCCACCCAGCCACTGTCTGCAAAATTCCCAGTGGATGCAGCTTGAAGATTTTCAACAACCAACTCTTCGCTCAGTTGCTTGCCCAGTCAGTTAACCATGGCTTCGAGGTGGTATATGAGCTAACCAAGATGTGCACCATCCGGATGAGCTTTGTTAAAGTAAGAACTTTCTTTGGTTTTGATTATGAAATTTAAAAGGTTTAATACACCTCTTTGTTGCAAGAACATTTTAAGAGACAAAGCCTGGAATGAATTAATGGATGAGAGGTGTTAAATTTTGGATTTTCATGATGCTTCATCATACACAAGTAAGAAGTGAAAAATTATCAGAACTATTTGTAATTTGTGACACTGTTTTATCACTAGGTGTACCCTCTCAATTAGGATTCATTTCTCACAAGAGGCAATGAAAAAGGATCACTAATTTACCCATGCAAAAGTAAATTGGAAATATACTTGCATTGGGCTACTGTTCTGACCCGTTTTCAGATTTCATTTACAATTATCACCAGGTCCTTTGATTTAGATCAGGCAAATCTGACTTTTGTCTTTCCCAAGCCTTCTTCAAGAAGTTTCTTCTAGCTCCCTCATTTTATGACTATGCTTCT